>NC_044980.1:84891220-85098720 GCF_008728515.1 Papio anubis | reverse complement strand
AGTCACATATTAGAAAGAGAAAGTGGTAACTGAAACTGGAAACCGAAACCACTTTTTAGTTACTACAATTATTTTGTTTTCTGCATTTAGAAAATTTGGTTATATTTGATCTCTAATTCCTCAGTTCTTCCATAGCATTCTGTATGTGTATTTGTGGACTTTTTGGTCTCTCATAACAAAAACTTGGGGACTAGTGGCCAACGAATGCTAGCCTAAATGGTTGTATTCTCTAGCACAGAGTGAAGTGTCTCTTTTCTTAACAAGACTATTGTATACAGATATGAGATTCTCCCAGTCTGAATGGCTTGCTCATATATACACTGCAACTTGTGAATGGCTTCAGGAACTGCAAAAAGAGTGCTTCTTCTGGTGTAAGTTCAGCAAGTCTACTCCTGTGAACTTCGAAGGCCCTTGTTTTCTTTAGTGAGAAATAAGGAATTCTGGTGACATAAGGGCTACCTCACAACGGGTAGCCATATTGCCTCTGGATTTGGCCTAATGCAGAAGAAATGAGCTTTGGTCAGGTATACATACTTCCTGCTCTGCCAGAACTGAAACTTCCTTTCATCAATTCAGTTATTAAAACAACCCAAGCAGTCTCCCTCTCACAGCAATTTTCCTACCACCTACTTTTCTGAGAAAATGAAAGTCAATAGCCACTCACTGTTCAATCTATATTTTATGGTTTCTATCTCATTGTTCTACTGAAACAGCTCTCACACGAGTCCCTAATGACCTCCTTGATATTAAATCAAGCATAATTTTCATAGCTGTAGTAAAAAGGAGAGACTTCCTGAGTGCAAATGTTTGATGCTACACATACTAGCTGTGTGACCTTGGGAACTTTCTTCACCTCTCTGCTCCTCTGTATCCTTATATGCAAAATTGTGAGAATATTAGTATTCATCTTTTAAGGTTGCTCTGAGTATTAAATAAACTAATCCGTATAAGGTGCTAAGGATGTACTTGGCAACTTGTAAGCATTAAATTGGAGTTCGTTATTTTTAATTGTTTATGTATTGATTGTATCACCATTCTGTACTCTGATCACTCAGCTTCTTAAAACACTCTTTTTTCCTTACTTCATATCAAGTCAATTCAGTATCACAAAAGTCTCCTGACTTCTTTCCATATATATATGCACTCAGTGAAGTGCAGACTACCATTATCTTTGGCATGGTTATAACAGGCCTATGTGTGTATATCCACACAGA
This sequence comes from Papio anubis, assembly GCF_008728515.1. NCBI lineage: Eukaryota > Metazoa > Chordata > Mammalia > Primates > Cercopithecidae > Papio > Papio anubis. The sequence continues at coordinate 85,097,506 of NC_044980.1, read as the reverse complement.
TGTACAATTTAGAAAAGGTCCTCTTGCTGTCATGCAAATCTGATTATTCATTGCTTTATTTAAAACTATTCAATGTTTTTCTACTGGTTTTACAATAACGTAAAATTTCTTAAAGTGGCCCCGTATGGTCATACCGAAATCTCTATGTATTCGGCCTCTTTTCATAGCCAGCTTACCCCTTTCTCTCATCTCTAGTCACAGTAAACATTCTTTTAGTCCTTTGTGATGACCATCTTTCCTCCTACCAATATGGCTGAAATGCTTTCACCTCCCTTCTTTGATTAAAAAACTCTTACATATCCTTCAGACCTTAACTCAATGATGACCGTTTTAGAAAGGTTTTCTGTGACCTTCCTGTCTATTCCAAATTCTACCATTAAATGCATTGAGGAAAACACGTGTTTTTCTTTCTTATTAGCTATTATATTTGCAAGTTTATATTTTAGTTGTGTTATTTTTGAAAGTAGTATTTGTTTATCTGCATGAGATTCTAAGGCCCATAGCGAGCAGACTAGTGTTGAATTTTGATCTTTACCATATGCTTGAGCCTAGCACCATGGCGAATTAATGCATTTATTGTGCTCTTTGTCATTGAATTTACTAGATGATAGGCTGAGTTCAGCAAATGTTAAATCATTTCCTTTTATATATTTGTCATATTCTACCTTGCAGAAACTCCATGTACACACAGCTTATTTCCTATGCCAAATGTAAACTCTTTGAAGGCAAATATTGAATTTTTTTAACATTTGTGACATGTGTTAATTTCTTATTGGTGGTATAACAAATTGCCATAAATTTGGTGGCTTAAAACACAAATATCTTATATTTTTTGAGGTCAGAAGTCAGAAATGGGTTCCACTGGGATGAAATAAAGGATTGTCAGGATTATGTTCCTTCCAAAGGCTGTAGGGGAGAATCCTCTTCCTTGCCTTTTCCAACTTCTAGACACTGCCTAGTTCCTTGCCTTGTGTCCCCCTTCCATCCTCAAAGACAGCAATGGCCATTTGAAACTTTCTCACATTGTATCACTCTGATTCTCATGGCTCTATCTGTTCTTTCACTTATCAGGACTCTTGTGATTAGATTGAGCTCACCTGGATCATCCAGATGACCCTTCCCATCTCTTTTTTTTTTTTTTTTTTTTTTTTTTTTTTTTTTTTTTTTTTGAGGCCAGTCATCCTGTCGCCAGGCTGGAGTGCAGTGGCTGATCTCGGCTCACTGCAAGCTCGCCTCCCGGGTTCCACGCCATTCTCCTGCCTCAGCCTCCCGGTAGCTGGGACTACAGAGGCCACAACCGGCGCCCGGCTAATTTTGTATTTTTAGTAGAGGCGGGGGTTTTCACCGTGAGTCGATCCTGACCTTGTGATCCGCCCGCCTCGGCCTCCCAAAGTGCTGGGATTACAGGCGTGAGCCACCGCGCCCGGCATACCCTTCCCATCTCAAAGTCAGCTGATTAGCAGTCTTAATTTCATGTGCAACAATCCTCTCTTATCATAGGTTTAGCGAATTATGGTCGGTCATTTGTGGGCTACTATGCCATCTACCACAGACCTCAATATCACTTTTCATAGTGTTTTACATAGAGTACATGATCCGGAAATTTTTAACATAAAATGTAATCTACAAGGAAACTTGAAATCATATAACTATTAAGTCATGTAATATTGAGGCTCAGAACATAGCTTAGTGGCTACATAGATCTTCATCTTATATATAAGGGAAGACAGGAGTCTTGAGAAAGTACTCTATGTCACATGTTTCATAATGGCAAAAGCCAGAGACCACATTAACCCTTCAGTCCCTAGCCTAGGAGTCTTTCCTATAGTTTACTAATGAAAATTTGAAAGAATATGTGACAACTCATTGTAGCTCATAAATTTTGATTTCAAGCTCAATTACCTTTAAATTTTTCTATGAAATAGAAAAATATTTTGAAAAATATTTTCCTTAAAGGCCACGTTGCTACACAGGAAAAGAAGAAAAAACAGATTTAACTTATAATTAAAGAAATTTAAGTGGCATATAATAACTATCCTCTTAAGACCTTTTGATACAAAGACTAATGAGGGATTCTTTTACAGAAAATTTTTTGTAAAAGTATTTCAAGGATTATAAGAAATTTTAAAATATTTAAAATTATTCTACATAAATATGTATTCCCAAAGATTTTAGACAATCAGGAACAACTTTTATATTTGCTAACAGGCAGAATAATTATTTAGAATTGATGTCAAATGCAAAACAAAATTGGGTGTTTTTAAAAGAGGAATGTGAGAGCATTGTGTAAGTAAAATGGAACTCAATCTTGATGATAATCATTGTTCAGCCACCTAACCACCATTTAGTCAACTCTACATTGGACATAAAATTAAGTGCTTCAAAGAATGTTATGCTTATGAAATGGACTGTTGTACATGAAAACAGCAATGAAATGCTTAGTTTATGTAAGTCACCAAATTTTTTTTTTAGTTTCCCTTATTTCTCTTTCCATAGCTAAAGATAAATAATGGGTAATTTAAATCAATATAAATTAGGGAGCATTTTTAAATATAATTACATCTTTGATGTATAATATGATGTATTTTTCACTTTTGTCTCTCTTAACTTCTAAATGACGAAGTAATATGAAGTAATGGAATCAGACAAATCTGGATTTGTATCCTGGCTCCTTCATTTTCTACTCAAATAGTTTAGTTTCTACATCTCATTTGGAAAATGTCTTACGGAAGTTATTGTGAAAATTAAACAAAACAATCCATACATAGTCCTTAGTTCTCTCTTATTTTTATGCTACACTACCTGGCATCTTCCCACTCTTCTGCTTTTCTATTCTTGCTGTTCTAATGTATCTGCTTTCTCCTAAACAATTCTGAGAGTTTCCCAAAGGACTGCTTCTACTTCCGATTGTCCCTCCCTCCAATCATACTGAAGTTGGATGTATGTTCTCCAAGCACGGCCCTGGCCATGTGATTACTCTCTCCTCAAATATTTTATACTCCCGCTATCAATGAAATACATTTGTAGATTTTTTGAAGTGTCAGCCCAACCCCACCATCATCTCAGAGAAATTCTCCCATAGAAATGAACCTAGGCATAGAACACTCACCCAAGTTAAACCTATAAAATTTCCTCCTAATGGAATTTGACACTGAGATGGAAACACATTGGTAATGCTCTTATGCTAGAGATGAGAGATTAAAACATCAATGAGCAGAGCCAGTGTTTTGTGAGGAACACCTGCAAATTGATAACAAATTCCCTCTTGCTTATGATAATGGGGTGCACTTTAGTTACTTCAAACTGAAAATGACTGAGATAGTAAAAAAAAAAAAAACTGATAATTTTTTTATACTTTCTTTGTGTCAATCAGATGTTGCATTTTTAGGCCTTTTGCTTCCTTGTTTCTGTACGTTGGCAAACTTATTTCAATTGTAGTTCCTTATCCAGAATGTGTTTTTTTGGTTCCAAATTTCTCTGAATATAATTTCTTTTTAATCATCCTCTAATACAATAAAATGTTTTTCAAGTAAAAGAACATACCTTCTTATTTTGAAGCTCCATAAGTTATGTTTTTATGACTCTATATTATTCTGATCTTTATTTTTGGTTCTCCCCAAGTTTCTCATATTTATCTTTATAAGACAACTCAATACTTTTTTGTTCTGAAAAGAAACACAAAAATAAATTACTTAATGATAGTTTTATATTACTAAAATTTTATATCATGTCATACGACTTAGTTGGCTATGAATTCCTTGAATATATATTCTACATATTATTTATTATTTGATACTGTCAAATAATGATGCCTAGAATAGTGTTTTATGCATTATAGACATTTAGAAAGTTTGCTAGACTGTTCATTTAAATGATATCCATAAGAACCTTTATGGTTTTGAAATGCAAATATAAATTATTTTATTAAATTTATGACTAATATAAAAAAGAGGCTATTTTTCTGCTGTAAAGTTATTAGATTCAGAGATAAATAATTTTATACAAATTCATATTATTCTATATTAACTATCTAGGAAGCTCTCATGCTTGGTGCTTTAGTGACAGTGACTAGTTCTTAAAGAGATGTGACAATGAAAATATAACTTCTCGTAAGGCTTCTGTATTAGTCAGGGTTCTCCAGAGACAGAACCAATAGGAGATAGATTAGATAGATAGATAGATAGATAGATAGATAGATAGATAGATAGATAATTAGATAGATAGGTAAGACAGGATTTGTTAGGGTAATTGATTCACACAATTATGGATGCTAAGCAGTCACACAATAGACTGTCTGCAAGCTGGAGATCCTGGCATGCTGATAGCATAGCTCAGTGAAAGTCTGAAGGCCTTGGGAAGTCAATGGTGTAACACTCAATCTGAGATCAAAAGTCTGAAAACTCGGGGGCCACTGGTGTAAGTTCCAAAGTCCAATGGCCAGAAAGCCTGGAGTTCTGAGGAACAAGCGCAGGAGAAGACGGGTGTCGCAGCTTGAAGGAGAAGACAAAAGAGCACATTCTCCTTTTCTTTGCCTCTGTGATTTATTCAGGTCTCAGCCTATTGGATGTTGCCTCCTCACATCTGCTGAGGGTAGATCTTTCTTACTCAGTCCACTAATTAAAATGCCAATGTCTTCCGGAAACATTCTCACAGATACACCTAGAAATAATGCTTTACCAATTATCTGGGTATGCCTTAACCTAGACGAGTTAACATTGAAAATTAACAATCACATCTCTCTTTCTCATCTAGTATCTCTCTATTTGAAGGAAAACTATTATTCTTATTAATATCTGTTGGATGAATAAAAAGAATACATAATTATAAAAATGGAGTTATTTTCTTCATATGTGATAATATAATAATTTCTTGTTATATCTTCTTTCCACTCCTTACACTTCTATCCTATGGGATAGTCTCACTTATTCATTGAGCTCCTTAAAAGAGTATGATATCATAGTTAATTTTTATCCTTGTAGAAAGAACAATTTATTAAAATTGGGATGTTTTAAGAAAAAAACCTAAAAATGTTTAAGAGTTTTGTTATTATGTTTATTACTGGCATATTACATTTTGTCTGAGTACTATAAAATTTCAACTAAAGAGTTTGTAACAAATTGTTTTAGTTATTTATTTGTGTCACCAAGTATCTCAAAATATACTGGCTTAAACCAATGACTATTTCAATATTTCTTGATGGGAACTGCTCAGCTGTGCAATTCTTCTGGTCTTGCGGTGTTGACTAAAGTCACTTGGTCATATTCAACTGGCAGATGGGCTGGTCTAGAGGGTTTGGCATCTTATGAGGATCACTAAGAGGCTAACTTCAGCACCAGAGGTCTCTCCAATGCGGTAGTGTCAAGACCTGTGAAGGCTCTGGGATTTTACACAACTTGCAAGCAACTAGCCTATGTCAGTTCAGTGGATGTTAGTAGAAGACATTAAACTTGTAGATTACAAATAAATGACTTTATTACTCAAAATACAAGAAATAACATCAGCACAAGCATATTTGTATCCATTTCCCATGCCTCCGAGTCCCATAGGATAAGGCAGATGGTCCTAGGTGGATACCAGCACACACAGTGGGTTGTGTTTCAGGAAAGAAACCCCAAGCTTAGGTAACCTGGATCTTTTATAACGATTGGTAATCATGCCTGCCCTCTGCTCTGGAGAGAGATATGTTCTGTATCTTTCAAGCAGTAATGGATCAACATTTTCCAAAATGTGATGAGAAAAACATGAACAGAAGAAATTCAAATTAAACCATACCTAATAACATCGTAGCAAAAACTGCTACAAATAAAAGATAAAAAGAAAATCTTAAAAATAGTAAAAGAAAAAACATGCATTGTATTCATAAAAACAATATGATGTAAATAATGTATGGTATAAATTATGGCTGAATTCTTATAAAAATAATTTTGGCCAGAATAAAATGTAATGACATTTTGAAATAAGAAAAATGTGCCATAAAATTTTATATCCAATGAAAATATCCATCCAAAATGAGTTGAAACGAACATATATTCAGATGAAAAATAGTTGAGAGAACTCATTCCCAGAAGACCTAAACTACATGAAATTCAAAAGGAGGTTCTTAAAGCTTATGGAAAATGATAGCAGTTGGAAATTCAGAATGATTGGAACTAAATGAAGATCACTGGGAATGACAAATATGTATGTAAATGTAGAAAACTATGCTATCAATATAGACTGATACATCAAGGAAACATATTGTAATATCAGCAATCATGAAAAAATAATAAAGATAGAAACAAGTAAAGAGAAAATAAAGTCATTAAAGTGAAACACTAAAACTTACTAGGTTTATCTGGATAAAACCAGGAATGAGGGACAGAAGAAAAGAGAAAGATTAAATTATTTTTAAAACACCCTGAAAAAAATAGCTGACTTAAATCCAAATACATGATTAATGATAGGTGTCTATGGACAAAACACTCATATTAAAAGCAGATATTTTTAGAATTTATTTGAAAACAAACTATAATTAAAGGCAGTCTATAAGTGACATAGTTAAACATACAGATAAGAAGTAGACTGAATGCAAGAGGTTGAAAACATATTATGCCACCTTTATGAAGGAGAAAACTAAGGTGACTTTATTAATATTAAACAACTTAAAGACAAGGGGTTTCACTAGAGGTAAAAGGATTGATTTTATAATGAGAAATGAACAATGTACCCGGAATACGTAAAATAATAAATTTGTATAAATGTGACAATAATTTATATAGCAATGTTATACCTGTGTTATAAAATGCAACATAGAAGACAAATTATTTTCAAACAGATATGAAATATTCACAAAAATAGCCCACATGTTGGGCCATAAAATTGATCTCAATAAATTTCAAAATTACGTTAAAACCAGTAATAATACAATATTTTAAAATATAGAAATAATTTAAAATTAATATACATTTTCTAAATTGCTGATGGCTCAAAGAAGTCAGAAGGGAAATTAGAAAATATTTTGAACTAAATTAATAACCAAAATGCAACATATCTAAATATATGTGACGTGGCTAATGCAATGCTAAAATGGAAGTTAATAGCTTCAATTGTTGATATTACAAAAGAAGAAAGGCTTAAAATCGATAACAACATTTTCCAATCTAAGAGACAGCAATTTGAATAAAGGAAATGGTAAATATGACAGTAGAAATTAATGGAATAGAAGAAGACAAGAAGCATCCAAAATTAATAATGCAAAAAGTTGCCTATTTGCTAAGATAATAAAATTGATAAACCCCTAGAAATAATGAACCAAAAGATGGAAAAGAGAAATTACTACTAGAAATATAAACAGTCTTATACCAATAAACAACTTTATGCTCAAATTGTTTCTCCGAATTTTATGAAATATTTAAGAGATGAATAATACCAATCTTGCATAATCTACTTAATCAAAAAGGAGAGAAAACTTCTTCTGAACTTGTTACATGGTGAGCATAAATCTGTTGCCAAAACCATACAAAGATATAACAAGAAAAAAAATTCTAGTATCTTTCAGGAACATTATCACAAACATCTTAAGTAAATAAAAGCAATTCAAATTTAGCAAAATGTAAAATAATACATTATAACCAAGTGATGCTTATCATAAGAATATATTAAGAATATTTTGATGTTTCTAGCTTCTTTAGTCAAGATTATATTAGCTATTTAGAGTCTTTAGCAATTGCATACAAATTTTAGTACTATTTCTTCTATTTCTGTGAAAGATACTATTGGAATTTTGATAGAAATTGCATTGGGTCTGTCGATTGCATTGAGTGGCATAAATATTTGACAATATTCATCGTCCTGACCCATGAACATAGAATATATTGCCATTTGTGTCTTCAATTTTATTTGTCAGTCCTTTACGGTTTTCAGTGTACATATCTTTCTCCACTTCAGTTACATTTATTACTAAGCATTTTATTCTTTTTGATGCTATTGTAAATAAAAATATTTTCTTAATTGTTTTGTATAATTCATTGTTAGCATATGGAAACAAAACTGATTTTTGTATGTTGATTTTGTATCTTGCAACATTACTGAATTCATTTATTAATTTTAACAGATTTTTGGTAGTCTTAGGGTTTTCTGTATATAAGATAAGGTCATATGGAACAGAGATCATTTTACTTCTTTTTCAATTTGGATGTTTTTTTTTTTCCTTGCCTAGTTGCTCTGGCTATGATTTCCAGTGCTATGTTGAACAGAAGTGGCAAGAGTGGACATTCTTGTCTTGTTCCCGATCTTAGAGGAAAAGTTATCCCTTTTCACTATTTAGCATGATGTTAGCTGCAGGCTTGCAATAACTGGCCTTTATTTTATTGAATTACATTCCTTCTATACTTAATTTGTTAGGAGTTTTTATTATGAAAGGATATTCAATTTACTTAGTGCTTTTTTTTTTTTTTGTATCTATTGACATGATCATGATTTTTGTTCTTCATTCTCTTAAAGTGGTACATCACATTTATTGACTTGCATATGTTAAACCATTCTAGCATCCTAGGGATAAATCTTACTTGATCATGGTGTTTGATCCTTTGAATATCCTATTGAATTCCTGACTTCAAATTATATTAATACAGTAATCAAAACAGTATGCTACCGTCATGAACACAGACACAGACTGATGGAATAAAATAGAAAGCAAAGAAACCCTGTGTATACAGTCAACTAATGTTTGACAAAATTGTCTATAATACACAATGGGAAAAGGACAGTCTTGATAAACGGTGTTAGGAAAATTGGATATTCACATGCAAATAAATAAATTGGATTCTTATCCTACATCATAGGCAAAATCAACACAAAATGGTTTAAATATTTAAATATAAGCCCCGACACCACAAAACTCCTACAAGAAAACACTGGGCAAAGTTTCATGAAATTGGTCTTAGCAATTATTTTTTGGATATGACCCCACAGCATAGACAACAAAAGCAAAAACAAATAAGTGGGATCATATTAAACTAAAATATTTCTGCACAGCAAGGGAAACAATCAACACAATGAAATGGCAACCCATGAAATGGGAGACAATGTTTCTAAACCATATATCTGATAAGGGGTTAATATCCAAAATATCTAAGAAACTCAAACAATTCAATAGCAAAAAAAAAAAAAAAGTCAAATAATCCAATTAAAAAATGACTAAAGGACCTGAGCAGATATTTTTCTAAAGAAAACATTAAAATGGTTAATAGGATATGAAAATGTGCTAAACATTATAAATTATCAAAGAAATGCAAATCAAAATGTATTACCTTCATTTAATGATTCCACAATGTATTTTATATATATAAAAGCATTACATTGTACCCTATAAATATATGCAATTATGATTTGTCAATTAAAGCTAAAATAAAATATTTTTTAAAATGATATTACCTCACACCTATTAGAATAATATTATCAAAAAGTCAAAAGATAACAAGTTTTGGTGAGGATATAAAGAAAAGGGAACACTTATACATTGTTGGTGAAAAGGTAAATTAGTAGAACTCATATATGTGTATATACATACATACATAAAATGGAATATTATTCAGCCTTAAAAAGGAGGTCCTGACATTTGCAAAAGCATAGGTAAACCCAGAGGTCCAGAGAAACAAGGATGTGCTCACATATATATGGAATTTTAAAAAGTCAAACTATAGAAAGAGTAGAATGGTGGTTATAAGAAGTTGGGAGTTGGGGAATATGGGGAGATGTTGGTCAAGGGGTACAAACTTTCAGTTATAAGGTGAATAAGTTCTAGAAATCTGAAAAGACCAATAACAAGTTCTGAAATTAAAGGAGTAATACATAGCCTACCAACCAAAAATATTCCAGAACCAGACAGATTCACAGCTAAATACTACCTGATGTACAAAGAAGAACTGGTAGCATTCCTAGTGAAACAATTCCAAAAAATGGAGGAGGAGGGACTCCTCTCTGATTCATTCTAGGAGGCCAGCAACAGCCTGATACCAAAACCTGGCAGTGACACAACAAATAAAGAAAACTTCAGGCCAATATCCTTCATGAACATAGGTGCAAAAATCAACAAAATACCTGCAAACTGAGTCCAGCAGCACATCAAAAGCCTTATTCACCATGATCAAGTAGGCTTCATCCCCAGGATGCAAGGTTGGTCCAATATATGCCAACTAATAAATGTGATTCATCACACAAGCAGAACTAAAGACAAAACCCACATGATCATCTCAATAGATGCAGAAAAGGTTTTTGATAAAATTCAGCATTCATTCATGTTAAAAACTCTCAATAAACTTGGTACTGAAGGAACATGCCTCAAAATAATAAGAGCCGTATATAACAAACTCACAATTAACATCATACTGAATGGGCCAAAGCTGGAAGCATTCTTCTTGAAAACTGGCACAAGACAAAGATGCCCTCTGTCATCACTTCTATTCAACATAGTATTGGAAGTTCTGGCCAGTGCAATCAAGCAAGAGAAAGAAATAAAGGGTATCCAAACAGTAAGAGAGGAAGTCAAATTATCTGTGTTTGCAGATGACATTATCCTATACCTGGAAAACTCCACAGTCTCTGCACAAAAGCTTCTTAAGCTGGTGAACAACTTCAGCAAAGTTTCAGGACACAAAATCAATGTGCACAAACCCTTAGCATTTCTATATACCAACAGTCAAGCTGAGAGCCAAATCAGGACCAAACTCCCATTCACAACTGCCACAAAAAGAATAAAATACATTGCCGGGCGCGGTGGCTCACACCTGTAATCCCAGCACTTTGGGAGGCCGAGGCGGGCGGATCACGAGGTCAGGAAATCCAGACCATCCTGGCTAACACGGTGAAACCCTGTCTCTACTAAAAATACAAAAAATTAGCCAGGCGTGGTGGTGCACGCCTGTAGTCCCAGCTACTCCGAGGCTGAGGCAGGAGAATGGCGTGAACCCGGGAGGCGGAGCTTGCAGTGAGCTGAGATTGCACCACTGCACTCCAGTCTGGGTGACAAAGCGAGACTCCATCTCAAAAAAAAAAAAAAAAAAAGAATAAAATACATAAGAATACAGCTAACTAGAGAGGTAAAAGATTTCTACGAGGAGAACTACAAACCACGGCTCAAAGAAATCAGAGGAGACACAAACAAATGAAAAAACATTCCATGTTCATGGACAGGAAGAATCAATATCATTAAAATGGCCATATTGCCCAAAGCAATTAATAAATTGAAAGCTATTCCTATTAAATCAACATTGACATTCTTCACAGAACTAGAGAAAGCTATTTTAAAATTCAAATGCAACCAAAATAGAACCCCAAGAGCCAAGGCAATCTGAAACAAAAATAACAAAGCTAGTGGCATCACCCTATTTAACTTCAAACTCTAGCACAGGGCTACAGTAACCAAAACAGCATGGGACTGGTACAAAAACAGATACATGGACCAATAAAACAGAACAGAGAACCCAGAAATAAGACCACACCTAGAACTATATGATCTTCAACAAATGTGACAAAAACCTTATTCAACAAATGGTGCTGGGATAACTGGCTAGCCATATGCAGAAGATTTGAACTAGACCCCTTCCTTACACCATATACAAAAATTAAAGTAAGATGGATTAAAGCCTTAAATATAAAACCCAAAACTATAATATAAAAAACCTTGGAAGGCAGTGTAGGACACAGACACAGACAAAGATTTCATGAAGAAGACACCCAAAGCAATGGCAACAAAAGCAAAAATGGACAAATGGGATCTTATTAAACTAAAGAGCTTCTGCACAGTGGGAAAGGAAAAAAAAAAAAAAAAAAAAACTATCACCAGAGTAAACAGACAACCTACAGAATGGGAGAAAAAATCTTGCAAACTATGAGTCCAACAAAAGTCTAACATCAAGCATCTATAAGGAACTTAAACAAATTTACAAGAAAAAAACAATCCCATAAATAAGTAAGCAAAGAACATGAACAGACACTTGGCAAAAGAAGATATACATGCATCCAGCAATTATTTTTTAAAAAAAAGCTCAACATCACTGATCATTAGAGAAATGCAAATCAATACCACAATGAGATACCATCTAACACCAGTCAGAATGGCTATAATTAGAAAGTAAAAAAAAAAAAAAACCAACAGATACTGATAAGGTTGTGGAGAAAAGGGAATACTGTTAGTGGGAGTGTAAATTAGTGTAGCCATTGTGGATGACAGTGTGGCAATTCCTCAAAGACCTAAAGACAGAAATACCATTCTACTCCGCAATCACATTATTGGGTATGTATCCAAAGGAATATAAATCATTCTGTTATAAAGACACATGCACACATATGTTCATTACAGCACTATCCACAATAGAAAAGACACGGAATTAATATAAATGTCCAACAATGATAGACTGCACAAAGAAAATGTGGTACATATACATCTTGGAGTACTATGTACCCATAAAGAGAGTGAGATCATGTCCTTTGTGGGGATATGGATGGAACTGGAGGCCATTACCCTTAGCACACTAACACAGGAACAGAAAACCAAATACCACATGTTCTCACTTATAAGTAAGAGCTAAATGTTGAGAACACATGGATACATAGAAGTGAAAAATACACACTGGGGCTTTCAGACGTCAGAGGTTGAGAGGAGGGAGAGGATTGGGAAAAATAACCAGTAGATACTAGGCTTAATACCTGCATGATGAAATAATCTGTGCAACAAATCTTCATGACACAAGTTTACCTATGTAACAAACCTGCATTTGTACCCCTGAACCTAAAATAAAACTTAAAAAATTTAAAAAATAAAGATGGTTTTAAAGATAGAAAAAATAAATAAATAAGCTCTGGCGATCTATTGTACAGCATGGGGAATATAGTTAATAATAATGTAATGTACATTTGAAATTTGCTAAGAGAGTAGCTCTTAAATATTCTGATCCCACCACATCCCTACACACTGACACATACACAGAGCTAACTGTGTAAGGTAATTAGCATGATTGCAGGAATGATTTCACAATGTATATATGTATCAAAACATCAAAGTGTCTAGCTTTTATATACAGAATTTGATTTGCAATCATACCGCAATAAAAATAAAAAAAAATAATGTAAGGATATTTTAACATTTGAAATTGAGTCGTATAATTCACCATATTAAAAGAATAAAGGAAGAAACTAGCCATCTTAATAGATACAGAGAAAGTACTTGATAAAATGTAGTACCCACTCTTGATAATAAAATAGAATAGGGGAAATCTTCCTCAATTTGCAATGGGCATAAACCAAAAAATTTACAGCTAACTTTGTACTTAATAATGAAAAACTATACTTGTTCTCCCTAAGAGCCAAAACAATGAATAGATGTGTGCTCTCACCATTTCCATTTTTATCAGTATTTTATTAGAGGTATTAGCAGTGACATAGGGCAAGGAAGACAAATACATTTTGGAATAGAAGAAATAAAATTGCTTCAATTTATAGAGGAAATAATATTCTAGGAAAAAAAGAAACCCAAGGAATCTACAAAGCAAATACAATAACTAATAGTGGGTTTAGGAAAGTTACAATATATGAGACTCCTAAACAAAAGTCAGTTCTATTTCTATTCACTTGCAGCAAAAAAAAGAAAATGAAAATAAAAACAAAAAAGCAATTCCATTCATGATAGTGTCAAAAATCATGCAAACAATAGCAAACTGCTGAGAGAAGATCAACAAATAAATAAATGAAGATATATGCCACATACATACGTCATTTCTTCCCAAATTGATCTATGGATCCAACTCAATTTTGACAGAATATACATATATGTGTATCTGTATGTGCATGTGTGTATATATCTACATATATGTATAGACATACATACACATGTATACATATAGATCTGTATAAATGTATGCATATATACATGTATTCATATTTTTAGGTATTTGTTTGCTTATTTTTTGAAACAGTGTGTCTTGCTCCATTGCCCAGGCTAGGGTGCAGTGGCATGATTTGGTTCACTGCAGCCTCGACCTCTTGGGCTTAAGTAGCTGGGACTAGAGGGGCACACCACCATGCCCAATTAATTTTTGACTTTTTGTAGAATTGAGGACTTTCTATGTTCCCCAGGCTGGTCTCAAATTCCTGACCCCAAATGATCCTCCTGCTTCAGCCTCCCAGTGTTTGGATTACAGGTGTGACCCACTGCACCTGGCCCTGTGTTTATATATTGAGAGAAAGAGAAAGACAGATTGTTTCTAAAATGAATATAATGATATAAAGGCCCAAAAATAACAAAGTATTTTTTCTAATTTAATTTAATTTAATTTAATTTAATTTAATTTTTACTATGCTTTAAGTTCTGGATTACATGTGCAGAACATGCAGGTTTGTGGGTATACATTTGTATACATGTGCCATGGTGGTTTTCTGCACCCATAGTTATACTACCTAACTTCAGGATTTATTGTATAGCTACAGTAATGAAGAGAGTAAAATATTGGCTCAAAGATAGATAAACAGATAAGGGGAAGAGAATAGACAGTACAGAAAAGACTCATATTTATACTATGCATTGCTTTTTAATAAAGACATCAAAGCCTTTTAATGGAGGAACGAAGTATTTTCAACAAAGGATGGAACAACTGGGTATCCTTTGGGAAAAATAATAACTCACAACCCTCATCTCACAAATGTATTTGACAAATACATTTGCCAAAACTCATGAAACTCAAAACTCAAAAACCCATACCATCTACAAAACATTAATAAATCACAATTTCCATTTCACACCATCTGCAAAATTTAAGTAGATGTGAATCATAGACGTAAATGTATAAGTTATAGCATAGGAAAAGAAATATAAGGAGAATATCTTTCAAAACCAGGGGAAAGCAGAGATCTCTTTGAGAGGGTATATAGATAGCATTAGCCATAGAAATTAATAAATTAGACAACATCAAAGTTAAAATGTCTGCTTATCAATAGACACCATTAAGAATATAAATAGACAAGACATACATTAGGCGAAACTATTCTCAGATCTAAGCTCACAAAGGACTCATATTTAAAATATAGACAGAAACTCTATAATACAGTAAATGACAAACAGCCCAATAAAATGTAGCCCAAAATGACATATTGATTTCACAAAGATAGATACATGAAAGGTCAATTAGTACATGAAAAAATACTCAATATTATTGGTAATCAAGAAAATTTAAATTACATTATGATATTATTACATACATATTAAAATATCTAAAATTTTACAAACTAAAAATTTCAAATGTTGGCAAGGAGGTAGAGCAAGTAGAATGTTCTTACTTTGATGGTGGAATTTTAAGATGGTCCAATCACTTTGGAAAACCACTTAGCATCTAAGCCTACATTGACCTGAGGATCTGACAATTCTACTCTTGAAAATTTATGTGATAAAAATATATCTATGCCAAAATATTTGTATGCACATTTTTATAGCAACTTTATTTAATAACTGTTAAAAACTGTAAATCACCCAATGCCTGTCACCAGAAGAATGGATAAATGAATTATAGTATATTTGTATTACGAAGTACTATTTATCAATAAAAAGATACGCTACTAATTCATATAATAACATGGATGCTTCTCCCACATATTGAATGAACTAAAACAGATGAAAGTGTATGATGTTACAAGTGTATGATTTTATATGCGATATTCAAGAACAAGTGAAACTAGCCTGTAACCATAGAAATCAGAACAGTGGTTGCCTAATATAAGGGAACAGGAATTAACTGGTGAGACGTACAGGTATTATATCTTGATTGAAGTGCTGGCTACAAGAATTTGTTACATTAGTTAAACTTCATCGAACTGCCTACTTGAAAACAATGCATTTCAAAGTATTTACATTTTACTTCAAAATGCAAAATTTTGCAACCGAAAAGAACCCCTCATTGATCACTGATTCAGAAATTCAGTATAAATATCTATGTTAAATACTAATAGTAATAGAACATATTTGTTGCTGTATGTAACTATTACCATGAAATAAGTATTTCTCGACCTGCATATTTTACCTAGATACTCATATAAAAATAGCTAACAAAACTATTTTTAATATATGTTGGCTAAGAGCGCAATCGGCTGATAAAAATATTTTCTTCCATTATCCTTTCCTTTCTTATATATTTCAAAGAAATTCTCTCTGGAACGCTTATAATTCCAACCTCTGGCTCTGGCTACATAACCGCAAAACATAAAAATATTCAATACAAATACATATTCATTCAAGACATGACTTTGTTCTCAAAAAGTTGCTTCATAAAAATCACTGGAAGATAAAGCCTGTCAACTTTTTTCACAAGTTAGCCAAAAGAGTTTTTAAGAAGTACTTTAAGTACTTCTGGAGGGGAAAAAAATGGGACACGACCCAGGACAGAATTATTTTCCTATCTGTAGAGACTTCTGGCTTCAATGTGCAAGAAAAAAGCACCAGTTGTTCTGACTCATGCTGTACATTTTAAAGTCAATAGATTTAAATATAGAGCCGTATCAACATTTGAAATTATTTTTGTCCAATCGGTGTATGTGATGCCAATTTCATTTAAGAAAGGAATTTTCATATCTTAATTGCAGAAGTCATTCTCCTGGGCCATTGTGTTCATTAAGCTGACATGATTTTATCTTCAAATCTGAGTTTTCAGCAGAAGTCACAGAACTTTAATAGTTGATATTCTCTTAGAGCAATGCAAACAAAACACCTGTCTCTCTCATATATTCATTAGCATATAGGTTTACTGAGATATTTTATAAATGTTAATAGAATTCAGTGAAGTCACTCAACTTCCTGTGAAGGGGATATTTTTGTCTGTCATTCTAAAACTGTAAGCTATTGGAATTTTGAGAAGACTTCAAAAAGAATGGCTAGATGTTGCATACCAGTCTCACGATTTAAAGAGATAGTTTTATTTTTCAGTCTTTTTACCGTATAAACACAGATAAAGAGAGTAAAATAACTTGGGAATCTGAATTATGAGGACAATTAAAAGAAAGTCACCACATTTGCCTTACTTGGCTTTTAAGATAAGTGCTTAATAATCTTACTTTCTACTTTTAGAAATAACTATTATACCATGTTTGTTTTTATATTATTTTGCTACAGTACACAGTATATAAATAAAATTAAAAATCCTCACCTCCACATAGACATGAACCAATAAATATGATCACTAGGATTTTTAAGTGTATAATAACAGATATTTTGATTTATATAGATTCATTTATGTTAAATACTTTTTTTTGTTTAGAGTTTTGGTTTTCTTTTGTCTTTATCATTAAGATCTTTTAATTTGTTATTTTAAGTTGTCATCTCGTGTCTTGACTTGGAAGTTTTCCCTTTCTAAGATTGCAAACATTTTTCCACATATATATTTTTAATCTTACAAAAGCATGTTTATATATGTTAAGAATGGTTAGACTTTTTTATAGACTAATAAATGGCTGCATTTACTTACTTTGTTATTTTTTTCTATTGGGAAAATATTTTACTATTGGGAAAATTATTATGAAAGGATGGCAGAGTCACACAGTTTCAGGACTACAGGCAGTTATTTGTTGACAGGAATGGTACAAATTGTTTGAATTATCTCCTTTACATTTTCAGTACCCATTTATACCTTATACAACTGATACTGCACAATGTGAAGTGATCCTCATCACAATAAATCCCCTATCAATGGTTCATTTCCTGAATTGTATTTCCTCTCTTCCTCTGTTCTACTGAGAGAAATGAAGATGACACTATAACTATGCAGGGAGACATCAACAAATTTGGGCATACAGCTACTTAGAAAGCAGGCTTAAGAACATATGAGAATAAGGGAGAAAATAAATGTACAATTATGGTCTTCAAGTGGCATGAAGTATGTCACAAACTAAATTGTTTTTAGTACAGGTGTTCAATGAACTATTTTAAAAACACAAAATAATATTAGCTACAATGCTATAAAATTTCTAAGCAGAGTAAGGCTGCATATTGAGTTTTTTAGAAAACAAAGAATTGTACTGTAAATATTATTATTCATAGTAAGCATTAAATGAAGCTATTTTCATAATATGAAAGACATTTAAAGTCAATAAAATGACATTTGTAATAATTTTTTAAATTATATATTGTAAACCTTTATAAATTTATGGACACAAATGCAAGTTTTCTAAATCTTAAAGGACAAAACCATTTGTTACCATATTATAAAGTTCAATTTTCCTAAACAATTTTTAAAAATTTTCATTTGTTTTGGTCTGCTTGGCTTTGGGGGGCATTATATCTATTTAATTACTAACTAGTTCTGGTGAACCCCCTGCCAACTTGATACTGGTATTTCTCTAATTAAATCTGTATAATTAAATTTGTGAGAAAATATAATTAATCTAAAATTTAGGCCAGACTTGAACCTTCCACTTTTCCCAGATGCCCCAATGAATTTAAAGAGTCACACAAAATTCTAAACATTAATATGCATGGCTCTTGTTTTTCCCTAGGTAACTTATACTCTATGAGTTAAAGACCTACTAAAAAAAAAAACTATGGTTTTTGTTTATTTCGTTTTGCTTTCTTTCTAAAATATTATCCGATCATCTCCACTTGACTGTAGTCTAGCTGAAAGCAAACTTTTCTCAGTAAAAATTCTCCTTGTACCCTACATATTTATGCCAATAAAAGATGAGATGCTTTTGTGAGTAGGAAAATAAATAGTTGGAGTCCTTTGGACAAATTATAGATATGGGCAACTAGTTTAGAAAGAAAATATGTTAAATGCTACACAACTTACCTTAATTTGGTGAAATCTCATACCTGTATGGAACTCTTCTTTGTTTGGATGAAAAATTGGGGACTGATGGTGACAAACCATTTCGAAATATACCTGTGTCTGCCTGGAAAGTTAAAAATCTCATGACATTTAGAACACATTTATTAATCTGCCCTGTCATCACTTTACAAAAACACTTTGAAAACTATATTTAATATTTACATGGTCCTGGTACTTTTATCTTTTTTTAAGAGTAACAGCTGCCTATTAAAATACAAGAGTATAAACATACTGACAACCCCAGGAAAAGTAAGTGAAAAAAAAAAAAAAACAAACAGATAAAGACTTTGATAGTATGACTAAAGAAAGAAGGAAAATGTATACTTCGTTTTAAGAAAAACCTTTAAGTAAGAAAATGTTTAAAGCTAAGAATTAAAATGGATGGGTATACTCTATGCTTTAAGTTTTGAATTGTTAACTAAAACTGAGACTTTAAAAACACTATACACATATAGGCCAGACCCATGTCTTAGCTTTCTCAAATGAACTCTGATGAACTCGTGGCTTCTTGAAGAATGTTAAATAAGCTGATCTGGATGTAAAACAGATATTTCATAACAGAAATATTATGGACCACTGTGTGAGGAGACTCACCAACCTCACTCACAGACCTCATCTATTATTCTGAACCAAAAAGTGCTTGTCCAATATGGACAGAAAGTGTTAAGAAGAGCCATGTGAAATGTCCCTGACTTTATCCTGTACCTCTTGGGTACTTGAA
Source organism: Papio anubis (assembly GCF_008728515.1). Lineage (NCBI taxonomy): Eukaryota > Metazoa > Chordata > Mammalia > Primates > Cercopithecidae > Papio > Papio anubis. The sequence goes on along the minus strand of NC_044980.1, from coordinate 85,077,946 downwards.
ACCTTGATTCCTAAGTAAGATATGTAATTCTTCCGAGTTGATTTGAACAATCTGAACCTCTTGCTTAATTCAACCCTAACAAATCCTTGTCCTTATTTCCGTTTCCTTCCCCTTTTAATATAAAGTTAACAAATGTCTATTGAATAAATTAATGTAATTTGCTTTATTTATGGGATAAAAATATCATCTGCCATTTATTAATATTTTAAATTAATGAGCACAAGAAGGCAAATTTTTCAAAATATTTTCCAATTGTGTTTACATTTGAGCCAGCTCACGTACTTTTTAACTGCTTAACATGTTCAAAGATTTCAGGACTCTCTTAATAAATTGATTTCTTTATTCAACTTCTAAGCCTTTAAAGAATATTTATGAGAAGAATAAGATATTCAATAACAAATACATGATACAATTCAGGAATCTGAAACCATAGTCAAGTTCTTCCATATTCAGAGATGAATTGAATCAAGCAGTTCTCATTATTCCAAAATGGGATTTCTCTTCTCTCTCTCAGACTTGATACTACTTAAGATGACTTTTTGTAGGTTTGTGGAAAAACAGAGTGCACTAGTATGGGCTAAGACAAAAGTAAATGCATCATTCTTCTGTGGAGTACCACAGATTTACATTTTAAAACTGGCTCTATCCCTTCCTTTATAGACTATTCAGTGAAGCTTAAAGGCGACTTAAAAATTCTCCATTCTTCACAGTGATGTTGCTAAAAATGCTGGAACTTCAAGAAAAAGTGTCAAAAGAAGCCCTTTTCACCCTAGCACAATACATACAGTTCATTTGCCCCTGGCATTGCAAGGAGTACCTGAGGTACATGAACAAAGAGAAGTGATAGCTTGGAAACGTAAGTAAAGCAATGAGAAAAATGTGGATAATATTTTATTAAACTAATATAAAGTCATAAAGATCTCAGCATCTCAGGTCTAGAAGGAACTTTCAAACCAAAATGATCCAATCTACCAGCAAAGCTTAAATCCCTTTTGTACCATCCTCCTCAGCAGCTATTCAGAGCATATTTATCCAGAAATTAGTTGTGATGATGCATTTATTTCATTCATATTAACTCTTTATCTCTTTGAACAATTTTATTAGAAATTCTTCCTTTAAGTATATACATTCCTCAATCCTCCACTAATGAAAGTGTGATTGTTACACTAAGATTTCTGAAATTGCTCTCTGGGCTCAAACACTCGTTCTTCTGCTATCTAGCTAAGCATCACTGAGCAAGTTACCAGTGAGTAAAATGGGAAAATAATAGCATTTACCACTTAGAGACCTTACTTTTCTTCTCTTTAAGTGGAGATAATAATATCTTCTTTGTAAGACTGTAGGGAGGAATGGATAAACTTGATAGAGTATCTGTTACAAGTTAGTACTCAATATGACACTTATTTTTATTATTAAGTTACTTCAATATATTATCTTCATTTTTCTGACTTCATTCTAGTTTATCCTTCTAATGAGTGTGCTGAGTATTGGACACAAAGCTTCATGTATTGACAGACCATCCCAGTGCAAAGTAAAACAAAATTATATCACTCTCTTTATGTGAAATATAAAAATTATATTAACACCCACAAATTTACGTTTGTTGCTTGGGTTATTATTTATACCATTATCACATTTCTTGCTGAAAACTGTTTTGAAGACTTTAAGTAAACTTTTCATTTGATGTGTCATTTGTCCACCCTCTGATGAAGTCTCACACATCTTCCAAAATACCTATTATGACCCAGCAAACTTTGTGAAACATATGACTAGAAACAAGAACTAGCAACAGAGCCGATGTCCAATCTACCAGAATTTCAGATGTTCACAAAGATTTCCATTAATTATGAACAAAATAAAATTCATTTATGTTTGGACCAACTGACAGAAATAGAAATATCCTTTCTCCCTGCCTCAACATCCTTTGGTTTAGAAGTACAAAATAACTGTCAACCAGAATACGATGTCTCTATTGTATTGTTGCAATGCTTTTTGGGAAAAAAAAAAAAAAAAAACAAAAAACTGCTGACGGTTGCTCGTAGTCTAAATCATACAATGTCCCTTTATTAGTGATATCTCTATTTCAATATAAGTTTGAAGATTAGGACACATGAATATTATTAGATCCAATGTGGATACTTGTACTGATGGTATCATAAGAAGTGTTACCCACTCAAGTAAAGATATATGAGCACTGTGAGCAGTAGTCAGACTTGGGACTGTAGCCATTTTATTGCCATTGTTTCCCATTGGTAGGAAGAAATTACCTAGCAAAACATTACCTGATGAAAGCCTATTACAAGCTGGGAATTGAACATGAAACTTCTGATCAAACTGACAGAGAAAAGGCCCAAGAAACATTATTATATTACCCTGTGCTTATCTGAGTGTGAATATAGATGAAAAAGTGGTTACGTGGCCCACATTAAGAAACAAACACAACTTTCAGAAAAAGGAAAAAAGAAGACTCCATGAAAGATGAATTTTTGAGGAAGAGTTATAGGAACTGAAAAAAAATTTAGAAAACTATTTTGCATTTTCTGTAGGATGAGGAAAGTATGCCATCTTTGAAATAGAAGCAAAAATCCATTAGGAGATATAAGATTAAGAAGAAAATGCAATAGGATATTATTTTTAAAAGAGGGAGATAAAATACAAAAGAATTTTTAAAAATTAAAAACAATAATAAGAATTTTTAAAACACAAGATTTACAAATGACTCTGTAAAGAATTAAATCAGTACTGCATATGAAAAATATCTGTCTTCTCAGAATGCAAAGGAAAAGCAACAATGACTACACAATAACGAAGAAATAGGTCAGACCTGGAGGATCAAAAATAGAAATACAATTTAAAAATTATTTCCATTCTGAAAAGAATTTAAATATTACAGAAGATAATATTCCTGAACTGCAACTATACATATTTAATGCAATTTCTGAATGACAGCCAAAATTAATGAAGAGTAACTTATTCTATGAATCCTACTGGTAATCTAGCTTGAATTACAAAAATAAAGGAGAATCTATCACACATTCAGGAAACAATAGTAGTCCTAAGTTTCAAGCATGTGAATAAAATCTATCTGGTATTAGATTTGTCTCTTGTAGTATACAATTCCAGAAGTCAATTAAGAAATCTATAATGAATTTTGAAATGATTTTCATAAAGATTGTGAACTAAGAATTTTACTCCACCAAAATTTTATTTCATGTGTGATGTTCACAGAAATATAAACAACTAGAAAAATGTAACATACATGTAAACAATGTTGGCACATGATGTAATTTGCCCTGAATACAGAAGTGAAAATTAAGAACCTGATGTTTCATAAGTTATATTATAAAAGTAGTATTAAGAATAAAATATTTTATCAATTAAATAATATTCAAGTACCATAAAAATATTAAATATTACCATTAGTTCAGCAAACCACATCTTACTATTCTAATATACTTGTAGAAATTCAGAGAATATTGTATCTTTTCTAATGGTACTTCTCTGTTGTTAAAAAAACAATTATTATCCTTTATGATGGAAGCTAATATTCAATAATTCTACTGATGAAATTCTCCTGTAAGCATACATAAACATTCGGACTTTAGTATTGTTCAGTATCACACATAGTATTCTTCTGGGGAACTATAAATATATATACACACACATGCATATATATATATATATATATAAAAATTATAAAAATTATAATTTATAATTTAATTCCTCAGGGAACTATATGTATATATAATTTATATTCTACAAATTATATATACTATACCATGTATATGATATATCATATATCATAATTATTATATATAATAATCATATATGATTTGTTATATAATCATGTAATACTATACTATAATAATCATATAGTTTACATAAAATTTTAAACAACTGAGAAAATGCATTCCACACATAAAAATGAAAATGTTAATGGATGATGGAGGAAAATATAAATTTTTATGTAAAGCCAGAAAATAAAGTGCATGAAAATGTTTGAGTCATTTTTATTGGTTTCTTTTTAATATTTGCTAAATTTTCTTTTACAAACATGTACTAATTTAAAATCAAAAATATAATAATCTATAATGAATTGGTTTTGACTAGTCACTTTTGTTAATCCATACAACCTTATCCTTGCCTATTTTATTGTTTTTAAGAACTAATGTATGACATGTTGATTTTTATTCTATTAAATTGATTCACTGCTCTAATCAGTGCAACTCTTTTCAAAATGGACCTTGTTATTTAATGTGTATACTACTTGATCCAGCTTTGCATCATACACTAATTTAATGAACACATCCTCAATATTTTCATACAACTCCTTTAGAGCCAAGGACATAGCTGAGACAATTACATTCTAACTTGATATATATCCTTTCATTAGTATCCTTTGGTTTTCATGTACAACCAGTGACTTATTCACCTAATTGCCCTTGGTTCACAGTCATATTTTTTCCTCTTGCTCACAAGGCAATCATTAATTTAATATGATACATCTTGCTGAATTTCACATAGGTCCTGAGGATTCCTTTGCTCCGATCTACTTATCTGATAATTTTGATAGCCTATCCAGAAAAAGACTAGGTTATACTCAGATATCTTGTTCAGACCTGAATATCTAAATGAAAACTTTGCTGATGGTTGTAACAAAATTTCAAAAATATGTTAAACTATCAGCTTATTCTTAATACTCATTATCGTTAAAATATAAACATTTTAATTATGTCAAAATATTGAAAACATCAGCATATTACTGGTTGACTAAATATTATGGGACAGATAAGGATATGAAATAAAACTATAATTAGCCCACAAAATACTTAACTTTTAAAATTTCAACATAGTGGAAAATTATGATGGAAAGGCATTTCAAAAAGTTCAGAGTAAACCTACAGAACCACAGAAATATGTAAATTATTGCCACTATGAACATATTCTGGAAAACACTTCTTTAAAAAAAGCCAAAGGGTTTGGTTTTAAATTGACACAAGAAATGGCAACATACAAGTATGAGAGCCAGCAGAAAATGAGTGAGGGAGTTGGAACCTTAAAGCAAGGAAACGTGTCAAATCAGTTTAGTAAAAGACATTTAATTGTAATAAGCTGACTTGTCAAGGGACTCACAAAAAATGTTAGCAATAAACAAATACCACAGGCTGTAGTCTCATTAAAGAACATAAAACAAAGTGACCACCGTATGCATCATTCCTATTATTTTATTACACATATTATAAACCTTAAATAAATAGAAATTATCATAATTTGAAAACAAAGTTTTAAGAATAAAATTGTGATCTCATTTTTGATATATTTTAACACTATCGTCAAATAACTCCTCACTAAATATATACATGATAGCAGTAATTGTGTTTCCATAAGACTAAAGAATAGCAAATCAATTCTACTTTTTTAGTTTTACAATGTTTAGTGTTGCCCAAATTTAATGTTTTCCTGTGATGAATTTCAAGAGAAGAGCTAAATTTTTTGATCCCTGGATAACTTACAAATATGTACAGTCTTATCTCTGCCTGATGAGTTATAGAAATTAATGGAAAATAAGTGAATGATAAACTTCTCATTAAGAGTTAAGGAAAAAGATGAAGAGTAAAAGTGGGGGAAGTATACTATTCTAGAAAAAAATGTTTAAATCAACTGTTTATTAATATTGCAACTATAATTAATATAGCTAGGTAAGTTCCTGAGTAGATTTATCTGCCCTTAGATTAAAAAAATATGAAAATCCTGAGGCAAAAATGCAAGTGATATCTGTTTGGTCTAATCTTGAGCTATTTGCAATGGTTCAATTAAGAAGAAAACAAAAGAAGCTAAAATAGTCACAGCTAATCCTGCTGTAGCATCACCTCTGTGACACATGAAGAGCTGTGGCACTCCAGGAATTCTAACATTCAAAATCATCCTATCCAACTTAATCTTCAATCTGCATATGTGGTTTGGATTGCCTTGGTGACATTCCTGACCTATGTCACCTCTAACTGCAGGAAAAGTAGATTGTCTATCCATAAATTTCACTTGGTTATTTAAATAAAGTCCTTTGGTTCTGCTTTTCATTTGTCTTTACAAGGGAAGGAGAATAGGATTAGATCCAGGTGACTTCTGATTTTATCAAGCCAACAATTCTTAATCAGGGGTGATTTTGCCACATTCTTTCCTCCTGGTAATATCTGGCAATGTATGGATAAATCTTTGCTTATCACAACCTGGAGAAGTGGGTGCTACTGACATGAAAAGGCAGAGACCATGAATGCTGCTAAAGATCCTGCAACACACAGGACAGCCCTCGCACCCAAACAAAGTTTTATCCAGCTCAAAATGTCAACAGTGCTGAAGTTTAAATATATATATTTATATGTATATATACTGAGAGTCATCAAGTACTATTCTAGGTGGTAACAACAGAGTGAACAAGACAGAGAAAGTCCTTGTTCTCTTGTAACTTAAATTTTAATAAGAATATTGAAAATAAACAGAAACAAACACCTAATTTGGTTTTAGAAAAGTGCCATAAAAATAGAGGAAATAAATAAAATGGAAATGGTGGAAGAGGTAGGGGTGGACATAGGAGCTAGAACATTATTTTTTTGTAGAAGACACACAATTGACCATGTGATTTCTTTCCCATCCATCTTTTCTCACTGACCTTACTTGCCTTCATACAATTACTTTAGTCATAATTTAAGCCATAAAAAAGTCTAAGGAAAAAATAAAACAAAACAAAGACAGCAAATAATAATATTCATTGAACTCATGCAGCTGTTGGCCTCCAGGCTATGATTTGGTAAATTTTGATCATATAATGCTTGATTTCATAAAGATTGAAAAATAATATTTTTTTAATTTAAACAGTTACCTATGTAGATTAAAACATCTAGCTTTTCTTTAGAAGGTCTTATTTCATTTAATTTTAAAGGTAAGTATTATGCAAAAAGTATGTCATTGAATGTAAACAAAGAATAAAAACTGAAAAGAAATGTTATCTAAAAAACTTAGGATAAAACACAGTTAAGACAAGGGTGAGGAAAATATAGAAACACTCAGGGCAAAATGGTCCAATCCAGGTAATCATGGTTGATCAAAATCCACATCATAGAGATGGAGCCAGAAAACCTTTCATAAAGTAACTCAGCCTGCATTGTGATTTAGAAACAGGTAATTCATAAGATTAAGGTGCCCTTTATATATCATCAGGAAGCAGTCAACCTAAAATGTAATCAATGTAAGATAAGCTATAAATTTAGAAAAGTTATGAAAGTGTATTGAAAAAGAATGAATGAGGCTGTAAAGATGAGTTCAAATGGACAATGGTCAGCAAGGAGTCTGCCCAGAGATATGCTGGGGGGAAAGGATATGTCAGTGTGTCTCCCTCACTGTGGAGATGTATCTCCTACCTCTCTGTGGAGTAGGGTATCAACTCAGCCAGCAGATCCTTTACAAACTTTCCCCCAGCATTTACTAAAAAGAGAAGAAATAGCTCTTTTTGCACAATCCTGCCTGCACTGCACCTCTTTGTCTGGCTTGAAGCTTCCTACAAAATAATTTGTGTGCGTGTTTTATCTAAAAATGCCTACTTGCATTTTGCATTCCTCTGCATATTCTATAGCATAATTGTGTTTGTTTTAATATAAATATCCTTAAATGTCAACAATTCCTGATAAAAATAAATACAATCTTGTAGTAAAATTGGTACTCTAAGGCAATGCACCATGTTTATCTCATGGTTTTGCCACATACTGATACATACTCCCAAAGTACTCTGGTTTGGAAATCCTACTTTAGGCTGCCAGCTGTAGTAAAAATAGATATTCTCCTAGTGCCACATACGCTGAGTACGTTTTTCACTATTAATTAAGTTTTTCAGTTGCCTCAATTCTTGGAACAGGATCCCCTGTCCACTGGACACCAATGTTTTATCATTATAGCAGGCTGATTACCAATACAAATCAGTAAATTGGCATTTTCATTTACACACCAATCTGAGAATATTTGTTTATATGAGTTGCACATTTGCCTGTATTAATTGTAACAATTTCAGTCTTTTGAGCCTCTGAAGTACCAGATGCTATACCCCACAGTTCTGATTTAAGAACACCATGTCGTGCAGTTCATCTTAACAGGTTAATAGGTTGCATACCTCTTTGTTACTTTCAGCCTCAGGTGGAAAAGGAAATCGAGTGAAAGATAAAAAGAAAAGAAGGGAGTTAATGCATTTTCACCTCTTCCTGACAACCCTCACTTCATAACTTTACATTCTAAACTACTTCATTTCTTCTCTCATCCAAACAAAATTGTATTTATCTAATCTCAGCACCTCATGCTTAATGTTGGAAAGTAAAGTCAATAACCAAAAGATGTTAATAAAATATCAACCCTGTGTGTGAAAACCAAATGAATACACAAAACAATGTGTAATTATGGCTTGTATCATGACTTCCAAGCTATAAAGTCACATTAAGTAAAGATCTAGGGGTAGTGTCTCAATTGCATTCCATGGACTCTCTCTGCTCTCCCTCCCTCTCTCTCTCTCTCACTTCTCTCAAGAGTAATCCATCCCTTTACCTCTATTCACTACCTTTCCTCTCATCTCACCCTCAGGCACAGTGATTTTGTTTCATTGTATGCATGGTTCTCAGAATAGGTGGATGTCCTTCAAGGCCTTAGGTTTTGTTGCTAGAGGAGAGAATAGGGCTCTGAATCCTATAGGCAGAGACAAATTTAAAAAAAGTTCTGTCTTTGTTACCTTTAACAAAGGTCTCTTTCTAGAATGGTTTTTACTGTTTACATGTGCCAAGGAAGTGCAGGAATGGGTTGGAAATGAATTAAGTATCCAATTACATACCTTCATAAGGTAGACTTTTAAAAATATTTATTTTTTGAGACCAGCCTGACCAACATGGAGAAACCCCGTCTCTACTAAAAAATACAAAATTAGCCAGGCATGGTGGTGAGCGCCTATAATCCCAGCTACTCTGGAGGCTGAGGCAAGAGAATCCCTTGAACCCGGGAGGCGGAGGTTGCAGTAAGCCGAGATCATATCATTGCACTCCAGCCTGGGCAACAAGAGTAAAACTCCATCTTAAAAAAAAAAAATTATTTGACTGATAATCTTTAAAACCAAAAAGCAAACAAATAAAAAAATCTGAGACAGGAGCACTAGAATTAGCCTCTATGAATACAGAGAAAATATCTGTTAATGTGCTTTATTTTTACTCCATCATCTGCAATGCATTTTAAGATGTATAGCCAGCAACCATTTCAAGATGCAATACTTTCATTGCTAAAAAATTTCCAGAACCAGGATTGACTGTTTTATTTTAAATCAAGGAACTCAGTAGAAAGGTGGTTGAGGGAAGCTTGTTTTCTGGCTAGAAGATGAATGGGGAAACTTCCAGTTTTATGATTTGCTGGCATCTCATCTTGAACATCCCAGTAATGCACAGGTTGCTTACTTCACTGCTATTGTATACCTCTTACCTGCCTGAAACTCAATATTAGCATGTCTGGTGACTAAATAGTATTCTGTTTATCATAAGATTAAAAACTAGAATGGTGGCTTAAAAATGAAGTATGGCTTGGAATCTATTCTAATAGATCACAGTATTCCCTATATAGATATGTTTGGCTTTGTTGGAGCAACCAGAATTCAAGTATAATATTCCATGTTAGGAGTTTAACACTTCCCAACTATAAATGAACATTATTCAATGCAACATAAAGTCTTCCATTTACTTCACCAGATTGACTTTGTTTATAATTACATTAGTGTCTTATTTGATAGCAAAAATATTTGATTATTTATATATAACTGATAGTGTGATAACACAAAAAAGGAAAGATACGGACCTATAATGCATGCTTCATATAAGATGGTCAAATTACACCAAGGCAAAAGATCATTAAGGCAATCATCTTCTTCACTGACGAGCATTAGATTCTTATGCCCTGCAAGCAGATTATCTCTTGATACCTCATCAGTAGCTAACCACATGGCTGTTTATCCCAGAAAGTCTTGCTTTCATGTTTTCCGATTATTTGTAGATACTTTTCTTAATTACTTGCATCTAGGAGGCATGGAAAACTATTAATAGTATATACTTCAATTGATCACTTTGCTTTGTTTTCACTTCAGTGGTTTTTTATTTCCTTGGCATAAAATCTGTAAGACTCTCTTGACATACAAATACTTAATCAACTTTCCAAAGTGTGAGGAAAAAGAGATCACTCTGCCTATTCTCACCACTGAGGAGGCCATGAGCAAAGGTGTCTTAGGAGCCCTCAGAACTGCTCTGCTGAGTCAGGTCTTTAAAATGGATCATTCCACAACTATGCAAGAGCCCCAAACAGAAGCTCCTCATTTCTTATTAGTTAATTTACAGTGAATTCTAAAGACAGAGGATACATATGTATCATGTATTGATCAGTTAATATATTAAAGTTAAAAAACAGCCCAAACCAAGTTTTGATATCTTACCTTTGCTGGTCTCCATTAGAACATGATGTCACTTATTTCTCCCTTTTAAAATGGGTCCTTCTCCCTACCTCTTCCCTTCCTTCTCTCTATACAAATATGTATTTATATCTGAATTTCCTTCTATGATCACATTTTTCTTAAGAGCTTTTGAAGACAGTGAAGGTGATCTAGTGAAACTATGCCTCTTTATATTCTAAAATGTTAATGATAATAAAGTAAAATAATTATACTACATAATGGAAAATAAAAAATTTGTCTAACTGTATCTAAACTTCAGAAAATAAGACAGCACCTGAAAATTGAAATATCATTGTTAGTTTTCCATATCCACTTTAAAATAAATGTATAATTTACACTGCTACTTAAAGGTATTACTTTTATAAATAAAATTTTATCCTAATAAAATTTTAGTTAAATGTAACCAGCAGTTATAAGTTTCCAAAAAAAATTTAAAAATAGAATTATCTATTGGTATTCTGTTCAATTTGATGTCCTGAATAACTGAGCATTGCCACAGGCTTCTAAATTTCATAACTTAGAGAAAAAAAACAAAATAAATTAATATTCTTTAATTATTAACAAGGCACTTCAGGATGAGTAGTCATACTGAACATTAATTAGCGTTTTTCTTATATACTAATTTTCTGACGGTTCTTTAACTTTGGTAGTTTAGGTACTAGACAAATAAGTTACTATGACACCAATTTGAAAGAGGTATGCAAACTGTTTTATATATATATATATATGTATACACACACACACACATATATATATATACCAGTTTTCTTAAAATTAGGGGAATATCTTCATTAGCTACAATAGGGAGGAGGAGACTGTTAAGGTTAATTGGAAGATTTTTCTTTAATAAGTGGAAGAAATGTCAACTTGGTTCAAACTGTCATTTAAAAAAAATTTGCACTTCTGCATATCATTTTTGGAACCTCCTAAATTGTCTTTTGAAAAATATTCTGGCTGACATACAGCATCTTTTATTTTTATGTTATCTCACGTGATTTTTTTGTTCAGAGACACTTCAGGATATTTTTCATAAAGTATGTTCAGTTTAGAGCCTCAGGTTTATTGTATTTTTTACACTAATGCAGCATTATGCTGCTCTCCTTATAAGAACAAAAATATCTCAAAAGAGTAAAGCTTCCCAAGGTCACTGGCCTGTGTCTTTCTGACTCCTCAACCAGGTATTCATTTTTCTTAGTGTCTTGTCAGTGCGCCGTGATATCCTTCACATCTGTCTGTGCCTTTGCTTTTATTAGCAGAAAATACAGCTATAGCTTTAGTGTCATGTGTACTATAAAGACAGGATTTTCAAGAGATTTGACAACTCTCATATTTCCCGAAGTATTCTCCATGTAACACAGAAACAGTTTATTACTGTTAAGTAGTGACTGTCTCTCCAGCTTGAATAATGAAGTTCTCTAGGTCAATATTTTATACAATGATACATTTAAGGAAGCATTCCTCTTCCGCTTGGCACTAAAACAATGGCTGTCATAACACAGATCTATGTATTATCAATCTCACATGCCACCATAATCAATCTAATCCGTGGGGCAGGGAAAGTATAATATGTTATTGAGTTAAACCAAGAATTTTCTTCTACCAAAATGTTTATAAAGGAACATAATAAAATTATTTACAGAGATGAGCTCGTACCCTACAATGTGGAATAAATTTAACCTTCTGCGTGGAGTGTTCACAGCTGCAGGTGATTTACCTATGTTACTGGAAAAGACACAGTCCTATTAGGAACGAAAGCCCCAAGCCTGAGCTTCACAAAGCCACTCAGAGTAGTGAGACAGGAGAAAGAGAAACATGAATTAGAAGGTCTAGCTCTTGAAGGCAACGACTACAACACAAAAAAATACAAAACACAGCACAAAGTGTGCTTTATAGAATGGTTAAAAATCAAAACCTTGCCCTTCTTTTGTTTGAATATTTCATGACAAGAGATCATTTCTAAGGGAGAAATGCTTTTCTTGCTGGTCAGATAACAGTAGGCTTTAACATGGAATAAATTCACAAACTTTTCTCAAGAAAGAGAATTTAGGCCATTTCAGTCTAAACAAGCCAAAGCGTACATCTGCATCGATCCTCTTGGCAGCCAAAAGCAAGCCCCTTTGAAGCTTTACGTTTGTACCGACACCTGTTAAGACTCTGCCTGCCCTCGATTCCATTTTGTATCTGGCAGTATTGCAAGTGTACTCAATTGAAGATGATTCCACAGAATAAAGAAAATGTACCTTGGCTAGAGATGTACATTTATTTTTTCTTTCTCATATTTTTCTTCTTCCTACATACTCTGCTCTTATTGCTGTGAGTGAGGAAAACCTCACTGGGGTAAGTTTTTTAAGCTCTATGAATTGGTTGGTAAATTCATCTCAATGGAAAAACCATTTTGATTTAGGTTTTGACCTGTATTTTCCAATGCAGCTTTATGCTTGATCAAGCTGACTTCTGTATATCTTTTTCATTTGATTGAGAACTGGTAGGCGGAGAGTTTGGATTGGCACTGCAGGGTAAAGCACAATGATGATCTCTTCATTTCTCATCATTATCTTTAGTTCTCTTATGTGGTAGATTGCATTGAACCAAGACGGGTGCACCTATACATATTTTATCCCACGTACTTTTTTAATGTGACAGTAGTAACACATTTTCATCAAGGGATGGGGTTCATGTTCTTTCCTCTTGAACTTGTGGGAATCTTTGTAACTGGCTTAAGTAGAATTTGGTAGAAGTAACTCTCCATAACTTTCATGGCTAGATTATAAAAGGTGATATGGTTCTCTCTCTTTCTCTCTCAGTGCTGGCCTTTGTAGTCAAGCTATCATATTGTGAGGACAACCACACCACATGGTAAAAACATTAATGAGTTCTAGGGAACAGTTCCAGCTAAGGTCTCAGCTGACAGCCATCATCAACTACCAAATATATAAGTGATCTGTCTTCAGATTATTCCAACTTTTCCAGCTGAAGCCAACGAAGTTCTGAAAGAAACAAGCCATCTTTACTATGACCTATACAAATTTTTGACCCACGGAAACCATGAGAGATAAGACATGAAAATATATATATATATATATTTTTTTTTTTTTTTTTTTTTTTTTTTTTTTTTTTGAGACGGAGTCGCTGTGTCACCCAGGCTGGAGTGCAGTGGCGCAATCTCGGCTCACTGCAAGCTCCGCCTCCCGGGTTCACTCCACTCTCCTGCCTCAGCCTCCTGAGTAGCTGGGACTACAGGCGCCCATCACCATGCCCGGCTAATTTTTTGTATTTTTAGTAGGGACGGGGTTTCACCATGTTAGCCAGGATGGTCTTGATCTCCTGACTTCGAAAAGTATTGTGTTTTAAGCCACTAAATGTTAGGGTAATTTGTTATGTAGCAATAGATAACTAATATAGAACATCACTTCTTTTAATCTCTTATCTCTCAAAGTCATTCAGGTATTTATTAGAAACTGTAAAATTGTAACTGCTGAAGTGTTACACCAGTCTCTATACTCTACATCTTTTTCACAACCGCGGAACGTTTTTCCTTGACAAAACCTTTCTCAGGACTGACCATCTCAATGTCAAAGGAAAATGCCTCTTATTCCTGAATTTTCCCATTGCAATGTTTCCAGAAACTGTAATGAAGTAATGATGTACTTCAAGATACACTGGCTTGAGATATGAGAGAATAAAGATATGCCTCAGATGCTTCCAGAACAATCAAGTCTATGGAAATGCCATGGGCCAATTGACCTTGCCCAGAGCATGATAGGTAACTCACCAAAGCAGAAGCCTGGAGAATTTGGAGGCTTGATGAGACCTCTTACTTTTCCATTTGCTTTAGTCTCTGGAAGCCTGAATCCAATTGTCCCCACACACCATCAAATCCAAATACCATTCAAATCAATATCCAAATGAAGTTATTTGAGTCAGAAATTTCTATAAAACTAAATAACTCATGCTAGGAGAAGGATTATTGCTATATAGTTAACGTTAACATAATTGTATGCAAGAATTACAGATACCAAAAAGCCATCATTTCTTATTCTTTAGTCAGGAGACTATTTCTTCAAACAGAAACTTACAATGGAGACCCTTCAAAATAAAACAGATGAATGGCTTAGCTCTACAGAGGCAATTAGTAATCCAGAGCCCTACCTGTTCTGCCCTAACCTAGTCCCACTTCAGAGGTCTCGAGGAATAGATGCAGAAACCCCACTGAGATCTAAAGGAGGCTTGCAAACCAATCCTATTAGTCCACTTTGACACAAAACTAACACAAAAATATATAAGTTTAGTGCAACCGGGTATGAATATTGTCTGTCAGACCTTGGGGGGATTTCTCCTATGTTCTTCAAATTCTCCCCACTTTTTGGATTTTCACACAGGCATAAGATGAGGAACTCACATGATAATACTAAGGACCTTATTATTAATTTCGTAGAACTCTTTTCATCTCTGTAATTGCTCAAACTATGAAGTTTAAAATCAGAATTATCTGCATAGCTGAGAATGCATTGATGTGCCTTTAGTAAGCTCTCCAAAAATGCCTGCTTGTCTTTGTTACTGGAAAAAGTATTCTATCTCATGTTTGACCACCCTCATTTCCTTGTCTCAACTATTCAATCATTTTTCCCAACTCCTATCAGTTTCATCTCATCATATTTACCACCTTCTCCTTACTCTTATAAAACTTCCATAAACTAGTCTTTCGTTACTTCAGACTCAGTCTTTTACATCCTAACTGGTCTCTCCGCTTCCAGTCCCTTGCCCTTTCTACTTCTTACATATAATGCCAGAATAATTTTCCAAAATCATTATGACCACCTGCTCTTCAGATATTTTCGCTAGCACTTAACCCTATTGTGTTTGTTTCTTTTGCTTGATTGGCAAAGCTTTTTAATTTTCTCAAGTTCTGTCTCTAATACCTAAGTATGTTTTCACTGTGACCACTACCAACCTTATATACCAGCCAAAATCAATATGATCTTATTCCCCAAAAATTCTTCGAAGAAGCTTAAAGAAATGAATTATCTAACAGGAAGAGTATATCAGTGAAGAATGCAGTGAAGAAATATAAGAATTATAATTTAAAATGAGTAATTGTATTAAGAATATGTCATATCAATTCCAATAAATATGCCCTGAGATTCCCAAACTCAAAATCAAAATAGAAACATGATCAATATTGATATTCATAGCATCCACGTGATAAAAATAGATCTGTACTAAAGGGTGTATATCTACCCATTTCATGTTTTACTTCCTTCTGGAGAAGTGGCCTTTATAATAAAAGTAGTATGAGTACCTGCAGCACATACTACTTATTATATACCCAGCAGTGTGTTGATGTTATTTAATAATCACACCAACCTAGGGGATAGGTACCACTTTATTATCATCATTTAATAGATAAGGGGATTGATGCAGAGAAAATTTAATTAACTCGCCCCAAGGCCCCACAGCTGGTTAGTGGTTCGGGGATATCAAACCAGGCAACCTGGCTTCAGAGCCAAAATTCTTAACTATTACTCCAAACCACATTAATAGGCTCTATAGATATGTGCTGAAACAATGGACAAGTAAACCATACATCCCTTTCCTTCCAGCTCTCCCACATAGAATGCTCTAAATGGGATGATATGTGTCCACATTACCCTCTCGTTTGTCACTGATTCCTTTTGTTTCCTCTTCTTTCTCCTTTGCTGTGACTCCTGTGTCTGCCTCTGAACATTTTTGCTAAATCTGGTGAAGTATTGTGAACAATTGAGGTGGGTTTGTGCTGCCCTAACTAGCCCACCCTAACCTCATTCTGTATTGTGCTACCTCCCTCAATTCCAGTGGTACCCAGAGCTCTGATAAGAAGGCCTCATACAGACTTCCTCAGCCAAACCCAAACATTCATCCCTCATCCTACCTTAGCCTCTCTGACTCCATCTTTTCACAAAGCCTTTCAGCTATGGAGAGTTTCTATGTCCCTGTCACTACAAGCTACTTCACTTAGGCCCTCAGACATTCATTGACCCGAGGACATCTGGGAAGGTGGGAAGTGAGTTTTTGCCCCGACCCTCAATAGCCATCCCTGATT
The DNA here is from genome assembly GCF_008728515.1 of Papio anubis. Classification (NCBI taxonomy): domain Eukaryota; kingdom Metazoa; phylum Chordata; class Mammalia; order Primates; family Cercopithecidae; genus Papio; species Papio anubis. Next base: position 85,061,354 of record NC_044980.1, on the reverse strand, counting down.
CTCTTTACAAATGAAAAGTTTTTCAAATCAATATGAACATTCTTATGTCTTCGGTTTGATGATCATGTTAAAATGAAAGCCAGATTTTAATCATCTTTCTACTCAGAAGGAAAAGAAAGAATCACTAATTTTATGTAAAACTTCTAAATGTGTGAAATCTCACAAATGTTCCATGTTCAATTTTTTTTTTTGTTCTATTTCCAAAGTCCCCAAGGGCACAAAAGCGTTGAACCCCTTATTTTTCTAGATATTTTTCTAATTCTATTTTACACAATTCCCCTATTCCAATTTATACAAATTTTAATTTTCTCAGGTTCTGTCTTCCTTCATGTACTATAACTGAGCCCAATAATATAATGTCTGAGATAGAGCCCTGATACCATATGTGCACAGGCTTCATATTTTAACATTATTTTGTGAATTATTTCCATGTAGGGATTTAATATTGAAGTGCAATTAGGAGGCATGCAATATATGGGTACTTAAATTAAGCCATCTAGATAGAAAGTACTAAAAAGCATATGTGTTTATATTAAAGTAATAATGCTGTGTAGCTTTATATGTAGGATAATGATCTTATTGAGAATTTGCTATAGAGCTCAGTTTCTGGGTTTAGTGTCAAAAGCTCAAGAGTAAAACTCTGGGGAAAGCTTCATTACTGAAAAGAAAACACTGAGATAACATCATGTTTCCCATCTTTAGTTTTATAGGTATGTTGCTGCAAAAGAATACAGTAATTGCTTGTGAGAAGGAGTTACTTTGGTTTGAAAAAAGCTGTATTAATATGAGAATTGTACTTAATAGAAATATGAGAACAAGGTAATAAAAATATACTAAGAGTGAAATGAATACTAAATATTATAAAATGTAGGTGAAGATAACCCCAAAAATTCTCTAAATCAATATAATTTTATACATTTCATATAAAGCATATATAAAATATATAGAAGTTTGTGTAACACAATCACTCTTTAATTCTGGGGCCTCATTTTTTTAAATTTTACTTTAAGTTCTGGGATACATGGGCTGAACGTGCAGGTTTGTTACATAGGTATACATGTGCCATGGTGGTTTGCTGCACTTATCAATGTGTCATCTAGATTTTAAGCCCTGCGTGCATTAGGTATTTGTCCTAATGCTCTCCCTCCTCTTCCCCCAAACCCCTGACATGGGGCCTCATTTTTAAAAATAAAAAAAACATAACATTGTATTAATGGACAGTGTTAAAATAGTATCAAAAGTATTGCAAGTGCATGAGTCAGGATATGCTACTATATGCTGTAATCAGAACCCAAAATCTCAGTGGTATATCATAAGAGTTCATTTCTCACATAAATTCCAACATGGTCCAGGTATCTCTCCAAGTCAGCATCTAGCATTCCAGGCCACTCTAAACTTATGGCACTTTCCATATCAACACATGCTTTCCCCAATTGCCTTAGCTAAATGCAAATCATATATCACTTCAACTCAAATTTAACTGGCCAAAGCAAGCCACATGACCACTTGTAACATCAAAGGAGGCAGAGAAGTACAATTCTTTCTGTATCTAGAAAGAAATTTTGCTGAGTGGCCATAATATCTACCATACTAGTCAATTGGATTTTCATCATTGCTGCCAATGAACTTTTTGTATCTATTAGCAAAGTCAAATTGTAATCAAGTTACTTTGTGCATATAGAATGAGAATGACGTTAGTTAGATGATTTTCTAATGTCATCAAGTAATTATTGGCTTATACAAGTATATATGCAACATAGATCAAATATTCATATAAAGAATATCTGTTTATAAGCAGCTTCTAAAAACATTGAATAAATTGCATTAGCCAATCAAAAAAGATTATCTGACAGCTCATATAAAATTTATCTGTTTTTAACATGCTTGGGACATGAAGAAAACCAAAAACCAAACTATTATAGGCCAGGAATGAAAATCTGGGCACAGATTACATAGTAAACCATAAATGGGTTAACAATGGAAAGAAATGTAGACAGCATCTTGTCCAATTTCTTCATTTGAACAAAAGGTTGTTATATAATTAAAGGAAACCCCAACAGTGATGTGTTAAATGTAGTCCAAAAATCTCAATTGTATAATATGCAGACTTGCTTTATTTCAAGTTTACCAAAATGAGTCAACACAACTAACCAGGTGGGTGTTTGTAGGGTCAACCTGGGCCTACTATTTCTGTCCTGATCCAAAATCCAACTTTGCACTGCAGAGCAGTCGTGCATTTTAATTCAAGACATGGAGACAAATGAAGTCCTGTGGCTCTGTGATTTCTAGCACAGTGAACATCATTTTAAAAAATCTTATGGCTAGTATGTGTACATTTTCTACATCCCTGGAGTTTGATCCAAGGGAATATGAGGGTTAAGGAGAACTGCCATTTGTTTCTTCCTTCCCAAAAAGGGGCTGCCTGCTGTTTTCCCATCTGGAGTCACTTTCCATGTACTTATTTCCCACATTTAATAGTTAAAAAATTTAGCCCACTCTTATTTGAGAAAGGGAACAGGTGATTAATGGAAACCCATGGAAAAAATCACATGATTATCATTCTAAATTTTTAATATTGCTGGGGTTTGCTATATTTGCTATGTTGTTCGAGCAATTCTGAAAGTTGTAAAGTAAAAGTAAAATCTCTCTCCTGTTTTTACCCTAATCATACTCCTCAGAGTAAATACTTCATTCTAGAAACTCAGATATGGTGGCATGGAGGGTTTAAATGTGCCATTCAAAGGTATAAAAGTGTTAGGAGATGAAAACAGAATCTGTTACCTTTGCATGATGTAGTACTAAAGATGGAGGGAATTTTGCTTTAATGTTTTGAAACTATAATATATGAAAACTATGATATAAAGCATATAAAGTTTGGAAAATGGTGTGTTAACATAATTAATGATAATCAACATTAATTCAGAATGAAAATACCTTAATAAAATACATTTGGAGACCCAGACTTCCACTTTAATATCCTAAAATAACCAATTGCCAAAACTTCATTGTCCTTTGAACTTTAATATTTTTTTAACCTGATGAAGATTTTACTACTATGGATCTCACTAGACTGCTATTAATTTAGTAACTCAATTGGGCTTAATCATTCCTAATTTTAATACTCTTAAAGTTGGACACCACCCATAGGAGTTTCCAGTGAATTAGTCCCAGTAGCTTAACCAGTGATTTTATAGGTATAACTAGCTTTAAGCAATTATTGCAGTTTTATAACCCACAGGCATTTTATTAGATTTTTCTCCTGCTCAATAAATTTAGTTCTACTAGTTTGTCGCGCATTTTTCAAAGGGTTAAATTCAGCAGTCCTGTATTAAAACTTGATTCCTCTTTTCTTGTCCACTTTGCATTATTGATTCTGTATTGCAGAAAGATGAATCCTCCAAATCCAATTCGGTCATGTTATTCCACCAATAAAATCTTTTTTTTTTTTTTTTTTTTTGCTTCTCTTTATATGTAGAATAAGGCCCACTCTCCTCATCATTGTCTATAAAGCCTTTTTTGCCTCCTCACCAGCTAGATCCAGCCCCACTTTCCCACTCTTTTCACAGACTCTACCCACACTGATACTCTTTCAAACAAAATATATGGGACACACCAACATATCGTACTACATGGAACAGATATTTTCTAAATAGTACTCCAGTGGCTACATATAGCTCTTGTCACTTCAAAAGCTACACATCTTATTCTTCACTGTTTACTACATGAAGCATCAGCAGCAACTTAATACTGGACATTACAGCATCATATATTTTAGTCATTTTTATGGTCTTTCTAGAGGCATCTGCGATAATGTTTAAGTGGAAAAGGATTCAGTTTCTGCCCTACAGCTTAAACTATAAGCATATGTAGGCATTTATTTAATATCAAGAAGAAATTTAAAATATCCATTTCTCAGATTACCAGCTTTTAAAGTTTAGAGTTCACAGATATAAGGCTATACAAATAGAATTGATTTGAGTTCTGTAAAACTAGAAATCTGTACCATTATTTTGCAATTAACTATTCAGAGATATTAGCCTTAATTATTTAAACCAATTTACTTGTTAACCCTATATCCTTTTAATAATGTTCTTTATATGAGAGAAAGCTGTAACCCAGAATGATAGTTAACTGATACTCTCACTTCTCCTCAGGGCCTCAAGAGATTTAATGTGTCAGTCTAGCTCTTGTAAATGCCCTAGCTACAGCTCTTTTTATTATGTTCTCATATAATCTTCTCATGTCAAGGGTCTTCACTCACTTGGAGCATACTTTTGGGCTTAGACTGAGACTCTACAAACTCAGCACATTTCTGTATTGTGTCTTTGAGACCTATTACTGGGAGAGACTTGAAGAACTGACACAAAACAGCTATTAGATGGCACACAAAGGATTTCATGAAATGGTTTGATGCCCTTTCAAGTAAATTTTAAAAATCAGAATTCAAACTCTACTTGTAAATGAATTAGGGAAATATATGTTCTCTTTTTAATGCTTTTATTACATTATATATTTGTTTGATTTCAATAGGTCCTGATGAGACCTGAGTAGTAACATTTTCTACCATGATTTAAATCTATTTGTAGGTGACATGATTGTATATACAGAATATCTGAAAGAATGCTTAAAAGCAAAACAAAACCAAAATCTACTAGATAAATAGGTGAATTCAGCAGTAGCTCCCAGAAAAAGGGTCAATATAAAAAACTAAATTTAACAACCATAGAGTAGCAACAAATAGAAAATTATCAAATATTAATGCTAGAGTTTTCCAAAATTAAAAATCTATCCATAAAAAGACACTGTTAAATTCAAAACATAAGCCATTAACTAGGAGAAAATCTTTTACATTACACATGTTAGAGAAAAAGATGTCAACCTAGACATGTATTGTCCCTGTAGCCACTAGCAATGTACCAATTTATATTAAAATTTAAATAAATTAAAATTAAATAAAATTAAAAATTTAGTTCCTCAGTCATACTACCCTCATCTCCAGTGAGGGATCTAGAGGGATCATGTGTGACTAGTGGCCACCATATCGGACAACATATAAAGTTCTATTGGACAGAGTTAATCTAGATACAATAAAGAACTCCTACAAAGAAATTGTTGTAAACATAATGGCCACAAATTGGGAACAACACAAGTTTATAATCAATAGGTGAATAGGTAAATAATGGTAACAAGTAATAGGTAAACAAATAATGGACATACTAAAATACTCCTCACCAATAAAAAAGAACACATTTCTCATTAATAGCAACATGAAAGAATTGCAAGAGTCTTATGTTGAGCCAAATAAGTCAAATATATATACCATACGATTCTTTTTAGAGCAAGGTTAAGAATTTATAAAAGTAACCTATGGAGATAAAAATCAGAATGGTTACCTCTAAGAGAGCTAGGGAGGAATCAACTGGAACAAGGTATGAGGGAACTTTTGAGGACCTTAATAACCACCACACACACACACTACACACACACACACACTACACATACACACACAGGCAATATATAAGAGAAGGTGATCAACTTCATATAATATCAAAGAATCGCACATTAATAACACAAATAAATACAAGTACATACTAACACAAATGACTAAAATAAAAAATACAAATATTACCAAATATTAATGAAGAATCAGGAGCAACTAGAACATACACACACTGTTTCAAGGATTGTAAATTGGTACGACCACTTTGGAAAATAGTTTAGCAGTATCTAATAAAATTGAATATAGTCATACATTGTGAACTGGCAATTCCACTCACAGGTATATGCCCCAGAGAGATTCACACATTATTTCTCCAACAGACATGTATAAGAAAGTTCATAGCAGCACTATTTATATTACTTCTAACCTGGAAACAACCTAAATGTTATTTGACAATATAGGGGGTAGAAAATATAATATTGACATAAATGTTTATAAAATAAAAATGAATAAAAGTAACGAAGTGAACAATCAAGCAATAAAACTGAATAAATTACAAGTACATGCATCAAAATGTTTGAAACACAAAAATATTGAGTGAAAGAATACAGGCAGAAAATAAGTACCTATATTATGATGTCATTTACATAAAGTTTAAAATCAGCTAAAACTGTTTTATGGTGTTACGATTCAGGATAATGATTATCTTTTGAGGGCAGTGAGAGCAAGAAGTGAAATGAGGGGTCCGCGTTCAGGCCTGTAATCCCAGAACTTTGGGAGGCTGAGGCAGGCAGATCACGAGGTCAGGAGTTTGAGCCCAGCCTGGCCAACATGGTGAATCCCCGTCTCTACTGAAAATACAAAAATTAGCTGGGCTTGGTGGTGCATGCCTATAGTCCCAGCTACTAGGGAGGCTGAGACAGGAGAATCGCTTGAACCTAGGAGGTGGAGGTTGCAGTGAGCAAGGCTCCGTCTAAAAAACAAAAAGTGGAATGAGGGAGACTTTGAGGTGCTGATTATATTCTATTTTTAGATCTAAATGCAAGTTACGCGATGAGTTCCTTTTAAGAAAACTCTTTGTTTCTGTAAAGTTCTGGTATGTGTTCTTTTCTTGGTATGAATTATTTGACACTAGTTCTTGCTCTGTTGCCCAGGTTGGAGTGCAGTGGCACAATAGCTCACTGCAGCCTCCAACTCCTGGGCTCAGGTGATACTCCCTTCTCAGCCTCCCAAGTAGAATAGCTGAGACTACAGGTGCACACCACCATGCCTTACAGCTTTGTAATTGTTTTGTAGAGACTAGGTTTCACTATGTTCGCCCAGGCTCATTTTGAACTCCTGGCCTCAATCGATCCTCCCACTTTGGCCTCACCTGGGGTTACAGGTGTGAGCAACCATGCCCAGCCCCTCTATGTTTTATACTCAAAATGTCTTTTTAAAAAATTAAGAGGCTGTTGTTTATCAAAAAAAGACCATTAAGAAAGTAAAAACAAAAAGAACGAGAGAATATATTTACAGCACATATAACAGACAATTTGTAACAGAGATCATTTATTAAAAATGTTTAGGTGTTATTAAATGGCTCCTTTAACATGCGTTATCTCAGATGATCTTCACAACAACTCCATGACTAAGCTCATTTTAACTTAAGAAGAAACCAAGGCTTAGAGAGTTGGACTCTCCTCAGGTCACAAAGACAGGATGACTCCAAACCAATTCTCTTACGCTTTTAAACGGTGTAGTAAACTGTTACAAGAATTTGACAAGTCACTCCTCCAGCAATGTACATATTTTTGTTTCCCAAAACTTTATAATATACATAAAAAACAAGAAATATTGCTTTAATATTTTATTTTTATTTTTCCAACTTTTATTTTAGATCAGGGAGTAAAGTGCAGGTTTTTTACCAGGATATATTGTATGATGCTGAGGCTTTGGGTATGAACGATCCCATCTGAACTCAGTACCCAGGTACTAAGCATAGTATCCAATAGTTAATTTTTCAACCCTTGTCTCCCTCCCATCTCCCCACCTAATAGTCCCCAGTTTCTACTGTTGCCATCTTTATGTCCATGAGTAACCCCTGTTTAGCACACACTTTTAAGTGAGAACACATGGTAGTTTTCTGTTCCCAAGTTAATTTGCTTAGGATAATGGCTTCCAGTTGCATCCATTTTACTGCAACGGACATTATTTCATTCTTGTTATGGCTGCATAGTATTCCATGGTCCAAAACACACTTAAAAGTACAAATGTGCATACAAGTAATATACTCATTGAAGTACACAGACAATGTGGTATATCAGAAAGCACAAGCTTTGGAATCCTGGGTCCATCATTTACTGTGTACTCTTAGAAAGGAATCTCAAATCTTTACTTCCTTGTGGGTAAGATGGCAGTACTTTAGTATATAACAAGAACAGTGCCTGGTAATGTAGAATGAATGAATGCTTTTTAATATGGCAAAAATTGGTAAGTTCTTACAATGAATATTCTTTCAAATATGTTAAAACATCTAAAATGTTTATAATTATTTTACCTTTATAGTCACAATTTACTATATAATATTATCTGATATAATCAGTTAATTGTAGTCTGGTACACAATTTAAGTTGAAACTGAGGAATAGTCTTGTGCTTTAATACATTCCATAATATATGGAAAAGGTCTACTGTACAAAAATAACTGAAATGCACCATGGGTAAGAAAAACAACTGCTGGCAATATAAACAAATCTTAGTTTAATTAAACTATTATATAAATGTGTATCATAGTGTATAAATTGTTTTAATTGAATATTGTATTTTCATTTCAAAATAAAAACTATAACATTTAAAAGGAATAAATATCCCTGTCATGGCTTATATTTCACTTTGATATGCAACTAATCCTGGTATCCTTTAACCATAAAGGCAAATTGAAAAGTGTCAGTCCATGTCCATGGTATTTAAAATAGAAGTTAAAAATTATATTTTACATATAGAGAGAGAGATAGGAGTTCCTTATTCAAAGCTTCGATGTTTGGAAAGTAATTCAGGCCATCACTCTCATTTCTGGAATCTGGTTTCAGTGTAGAAATTTGGACATGCTATTCCTTTCCAAATGAATTAAAGTACATATTTGTGTAACTACTTTTGAATGCATTCACAGAGAATTATTCAAAGTGTTTATTCAGATGAATTATAATGCCAATAAAAAAAGCCAAGTTTTTGATCCAGTTTTTTCTAGTGAGCTGAGACGTGGATTTTCTCTCAAATGGCATTAACAGGTTGGTGTCTTTCATTATATAAAAGCATCTTTTGTTGTACCATGCCAACACTGTCATCACACCTTCCAAGACTACACCAGACTACTACCTTCTCCAAGCAAAGGCTTGAACTCACTGTGACCTACATCATAGAAGACTATTTGGTTCATGATGATAATGACCATGTGCCCATTATGTATTCTATTTTTAATAACTAACCCCCAAAAGTGATACCTGGTGAACAATGCAATAAAGACACCTGTATTCAAAATATATCACCATGAATTTAATTGTAATAACCAGACCAACCACAATAGCAACCAATGACAAGTAACCAGATGTTGTAGTTGTGCTTCTTAATTTTGACTGGCCTACATTGACTTCTCAACGCATTTCTTAAAACATAAAAATAAATGGTTTATTTTGTTATACTGATGAGAGTCATTAGATCAAAACGTTCTTCAATCACATTGTTACCACTTGGATCATGTACCCCAAATTTATATGTTGAAGTTCTAGCCACTAGTATCTTAGAATTAGTCCTTGTTTAGAAATAGGGTCACAGCTGAAATAACCAGTTAATTTGAGATGAAGTCATACTGGAGTAGGAGAGGACCCAAATTCAATATGGCTGGTGACCTTATAAAGAGAAATTTGGACACAGAAAAACATACAAAGAGAACACCATGTGAAGATTGGAGTTATGCTGTCACAAGCCAAGGAACTACCAGAAGTTAGGAGACAGATTTGAAACAGACCCCTCCCTAATGCCTTCAAAGTATGGCCCTGCTGACTTTCAAACTTTTGGCCTCCAGAACTGTGGTACAGTAAACTTCTGTTTTTTAAGCCATTCAATTTGAAGTACTTTGTTATAGCAGCCCTAGCAAACTATTACGCACATAATATACTTACTGACACTATTAGTAAAATTAGATAACAAGAATTACTGAAATGGGAGGCATCAAAAAATGTTTGTCTTTTTTCCTTAACTTCTGTAAGTTCATCTGTAAAAGCAAAACTAAATGCCCCAATAATACTTGTTAGATTATTTTTGGAATTGTTTCTTTATGTTTGGGACACATAATTCTTTGTTGTAAAGGATTTTTACATTGCTAACTAGACAATATTTCTTAAGTTTCCCACCTAAAAATATGGTATCTAGTTTATGTTTTCAATTATTAAATAATTTTATTTCACAGTATTGTCATTATTTCATTTGTATTCTAAAATAAACACTGCTGAAATATTGATTGCTTGTTCAATTTCATTGAAGTTTTTATCATATATCTTTTCTGAAGTGCAGTTAGCATTTTTACCATAAATTTGTTCTTCACAATGACATATTTTCAATAAAGATACACTCTGCACATTAAACAGGTAGGAATATTCTACACTCCCATTGAGAAAACACTTACTCCATTTTTTCTCGAAACATGTAGCCCACTTGGACTATCTATTATATACCAAGTGTTGTCAAATATAATTTTTAAGATTTATATAAGAAAGTAAAAACATGTAATGAAAAAGATATCCAGCCCCAGTGTTGGGAGAATATAGGGTGTGATAGAGGCTCCAGACGTCATGTCCTGTATAAAAGAAATGTCAGACATTGAAATCCAATGACTTCCTCCTAGCATGTTGTCAGATGTGCCAACTTTTAAATAATGGTAAATAAATCACATGGAGATTTTTAAAAGACATATATCTTTGGTTCACTTTTGGCTTCTGGTTAGACACTTTGATTTGTTGACCAGTTCTACCAGGTACTAATTCAAACTAAAAATAACCAAGAGTTTGTTTTGTTTTCTTTGTTTGAGCCCGTGGCATTTACTCATGCCTCTCAGCAACCACAGTCAGAGACAACGACCTTGCTTTAAACAGAAAAACCAAAGGCTGAAATTCTGGATTATATCCTCCCAGTCCTCTTTCCCAGAAATGTCTTCAGATGTGTATAAAGTGTCTGTGGATGATGATGCTCTGGGGAGGGACAAAAGGTGCAAAAGTACCACGCCTGGACCAAGGCAGCATGAGAAAGGCCTCTGCTCAGGAAGAGCAAGGCCCAAGCCTAGGACCTGGGGTACTAGAGGGGAGGAAGAGCCCCTCCACCACCACCATTTGACCTGGGGAGTCTCTATGCAGTCCTAGACTAGAAGGAACTAAAAAGGGAAGCCTTCAGCATGAAGTCCCAGAAGGTAGGAAAGGGAGGGTGGGTAAATTTTGCACCCCTATGCAAAGAAGTGGCAAGAGGGAGATATATTGGAGACCTTAGATAATGGAAGACCTCTCCAGTGATGATTCTGGTGCACCTGGAGGCCCACCCAAGTGGTCATCTCAAATACCTCCTGTTTTCCACACCATGGCCTTAACTGAGCATAGGTGGTAGCCAAGGTACTGATCCCAAGGCTTCTTTTGACACAACTGGCTCTTACTTCATCTTAGCCAGCCCTCCCTGGGTATGTTAATCTTTCATCAGGTCCTTCTCTGAGCCACTAGAATTATGAGCATGTAGGAGCATACATGTCCACTAAACTAGGGCTTGTTTTCATCATTTCTGCCTCAGTGATTGAATGGTGCCATCACTATTTTACCTAGACACCCACAGCAGAAATCCTGCCATCATTATAATTTTACACATCCAAAATCTATTTTTCTGTTCCTATAATACTTCTTCAAACTTTTGAATCTCCCCCTCCTTGAAATCTTCTAACCTTTCTACAGATTATCATGAATTTTCATTCCGGACTATTTTTCAAAGTATTTTTAATTTACTTCCCTTAGAACATGTGTTAGAACACAAGAGTCTCCTTTCTGAAACACAGATTTTATGTGTGTGTGTGTATGTGTGTAACATATAGAATGCATAATATATAAAAATAGTTTTAACTAGAGATATTTTAATTTCAAAACAAAATGTATAAAATAAAAAAAAATTAAACCAATAAATCAAAGAATAATAGGTAATTTTTTTTGTACTGGTTTGACTTAGTACCAGATTCTGATACTTTTTTCATTTATTCCAAGATTTCAGTGTCAGAGCTTGCATTTTTCAAGACCTACAGTATATGAAGGTCATTGCAAAATGGTGACTGAGTTAAATTAGGTGGATAACACTGATAAGCCTTCTAAAAGCTTATATTTTGTTACAATAAATTTGTTTATTTAGATAGGAGATATATGTACTATTAAGATGCATAGGGCTGGGTGCAGCGGCTCACGCCTGTAATCCCAGCCCATTGGGGAGGCTGAGGCAGGCAGATCACGAGGTCAGGAGTTCAAGACTAGCCTGGCCAACATGGTTAAACCCAGTCTCTACTAAAAATACAAAAAATTATGCGGGCGTGGTGGCAGGTGCCTGTAATCCCAGCAACTTGGGAGGCTGAGGCAGGAGAGTCGCTTGAACCCGGGAGGTGGAGGTTGCAGTAAGCAGAGATGATGCCACTGCATTCTAGCCTGGGCGACAGTGCGAAACTCCGTCTCAAAAAAAAAAAAAAAAAAGGTTCATGATTGGTACAGAAACTCTAAATTCCTAAGCTTTCTTCATCTTTTACGGTTTGGCACCTACTGTGCCTTTCAAACATTATTTTGTCTCCTCCCATAACTACACTGTGAGTTCCTTGAGGGTAGAGTTTGAATTCTGCTTTGTATCCCCACTTTCTTGAAAAAGCCTGAGACATTATCAGTAGTCAAAATTGATCAAAAATGATTACCATTTATTATTGTTCTTTAATCATTTTTATCGCAACCCATAAATTCCTAAGAATGAGGACTGTGCCATCTTCTTGGTTTATGGTTTGTGGCTTATTTAATAACCACATTGACTATAATAAATGACTAATTTGTAAAATTATGTACAAGGTAAAAAACAAGGAAGATGGATAAATTATCCCCAAATGGTCAATATTAATATAGTCATATACTGAGTAACTTTTATATGAGAAGAATTTGATTTAGTTTATGACTTGAATCATCTACCCCTTCATTTAAAAAACTCTGCAAAGACATAGTCCCTGACAACAATTTCATGTTGAAGATGCCAAAAGCAATGGCAAAAAAAAGGGACCTAACTAAAATAAAGAGCTTCTGCACAGCAAAATAAACTATCAACAGAGTGAGCAGACAATCTACAGAATAAGAGAAAATATTTGCAAACTATGCATCTTACAAAGGTCTAATATCCAGAATCTATAAGCAGCATAAAAAATTAACAAGCAAAAAACAAACCACCCCATTAAAAAGAGGGCAAAGATCACAGACACTTTTGAAAAGACGACATACACATGACTATCAAGCACATAAAAAAAAAAAACAAAAACTCAACATTACTAATCATCAGAGAAATGCAAATTAAAATCACAATGAAATACCATTTTACATCAGTTAGTATGGCTACTATTAAAAGTCAAAAAGTAGCAGATGCTAGCAAGGTTGCAGAGAAAAGAGAATGCTTATACACTGCTGGTGGTAGCGTAAATTAGCTCAGCCATTATGGAAAGCAATGTAACAATTTCGCAAAAACATCAAATCTATATACCATTTGACCCAGAAATACCATTATTGGGTATATACCCAATGGAATATAAATCATTTTACATAAAGATATGTGCATGTGTAATTTCACTGCAGTATTATTCACAATTACAAATACATGGAATAACCTAAATGCTCATCAAAAGTTGATTGGATAAAGAAAATATGGTACATATACACCATGGAATACTACACATCCATTAAAAAGAATGAGATTATGTCTTTTGTGGGAACATGGATGGAGCTAGTGGCCATTATCCTAAGCAAACTAACACAGGAACAGACAACCAAATACTGCATGTTCTCACTTATAAGTGGAAGCTAAGCACGAAATAGACATGGACACGAAGAAGAGAACAGCAAACACTGGGGCCTACACGAGGACAGAGGGTGGGAGGAGGAAGAGAATCAAAAATCTACCTATCAGGTACTGTGTGCAGTACCTGGGTGACAAAATGATTTGTGCAATCAACTCCCATGACACACAATTTACCTACATAACAAACCTGCACATGTACACCTGAACATAAAATAAATAATATGTTAATATTGTTGAAATTTAATCAATTCAAATAAAGTAAAAGCTGGTGTGCCCACTGGGAAATCAGTCTGTAATTCGTCCTCTCCCAAGAGGTAACCTCTGTTAAGAGTTTGATTTATAACCTACCAGAATTTTTACTTATATTTATCATGTTGGTCTTGTGTGTGTTTCAAAATAAGTTATGTCAACAGCATCCTTGTAGGATTTAATGTTTTAACCTATAATATTCGAGTCAGTTTGTGCAGATTGACCTCATTTGTACAACAGATATTCCATAGTTTTAATAACTATTTGATAATTCCCCTTGCTGTCATTATTAAAGTCCAAACAGTGCAAAAAAAACCTCTGCATATTTACTATAACAAGAATATTGGGTACTTTTTTCTACATTTTTAATTCAAATAATTCAGGTTCCTAATTTCCAAGTGAGAGAAATAAGCTAAGTTATATAAAAAGTCTGTTTGTATTATCAAGTGTAAAACTTGAATGAGATTAAGAAATTCTTAGATCTGTCCCACATCTTTTCTTACACTATTATGTTATATAAACTCCAGAAATAACTTCATTACTATTATCAATTAAAATTTGGTATTGTACTTTGACAGATAGATAGCAGATTGATACGTACTAAAATGCAATGAATTTGTAAGACAAAATACTACATAACATCTTTATATATCATATAAACTGGTAATATAGCACATTGGTTTATATAAAGTTATATTATAGGCCTTTTAGAAATTACAGATTTAGAATAAGTGTGCACCAAAAGGAAATAATGAGAAAAATGATAGTTTCCTATTGATCTTCTTGATAAAATTTATATATTTTTATAAATCTAAGGAGTATCTCTGTATATATTATATTCTATAAATAATTATGCTCAATGAATGACCTTCAAGTTTCATCTTTTTCTATTATTTTTAATAGTATTGCTGGTTTATATTTATTTAATCAGAAACAGAATTGACATGAATTTAAACCCACTTAAAACATTTAGTATTTTTCGAAGGAGAATTAGAGTAAATATCAACACAATTAAATGATATGGACATTTTAACAATGCTGTCATTATATATTATAAGAAGAAAGAAAAAGCAACCAAATAATACCACAGAAAGTAAGCCGTTTTAAAGGAACATTCTAGATATAGCACATATTAGCAAATTGCAAGAGTTCTAGAGATGTACCCACTTCCCCAAACCACCTAGAAATATGCAAATAATGTTATCTACTAAAAGTTTAACTTGAAAATCAACATATTGTATCTGTTCAAAAACTTGACCACACCCTGACTGAAATTCTTAACATAAAGGAAGAAAGTGACAGTTAAAAGGAGAATGTGACATAAATGGAAGCATAGATATAACCTGTAACTCCTTTTATAAGCATTTTCCAGAAAGAAGGTATCTTAAAGCAAATGTGAACATATCTCTAAAAGAGGTTGATACCTCAGGATGACAGAGCTTAGTGCCATTATATATCCAAACAAATGCTTGTTCTGAATACAGTCTATAAATAATACCCTAATTATAATTTAGCTGACCTAAATTACAATTGGTCTACAAAGAGAGAGTACACCAAGACGAAATAAATATATGTTTGTAGATAACATCATATTGTATTTAACAAATTGGAATTTTAAGATATAATAATGAGTGCCAAATAGTATTCCTGAGTCCAGTTCACACTGAGTGATTGTAAGTACTAATGATGGTACCAGGAAGATCATGAAAAACTAAAATTAATTGAATGTTTATCATGGACCAGGCACAATATTAAGCATTTTAACAGCTTAAATGTGCTGTCACATTTAATCTACAAACACACCAACCCTGTAAAGTAGGTCTTATTATTATATCCATTTTACTGATGGGCAAACCAAGTTCCAAAGTGGTTAGGCTAATTGCTCAGGGTTCCCAGGAAGCAGTATGGCACAAATGCAATTACAGGTGTGTCTGGGTTTAGACTCTGTGCTTTCAGACTTTATGGTACTCCTCCCAGAGCAAGGCTACTATAGGCATGACATCTTGGCCTGACTGACCAAAGCTGTTTTAGAGTTCTACAACTCATATATTTGAGAAAATGAAGTATGGCAGAAATTATATTTGGAATTTGGTGTGCCAATAAATTTTCAATATAAAACAACTAAATCATAGTGCTATTGATAAGCATCTTAGCAAAGAGATTGAAAAAATCAAAAGGGACAAGAACATTGATAAATCTTTCGTTAGGTGTTAGTGTAGTAAAATACCAAAGGCTCTGACTGCCCCTTCTGAGTTGTAGTTACTTTCTGTAACTGAAGCACTTTAGTCTTCATGGATGTCAGTCTTCACAAGCATTAATTCAGCTTAAAAGAAAAATGTGGCAGCTTCATTCGTCTCCTGAGACACTGTATCATGACTTGCTACAGAAACACTTTGCATTTAAAATGTTGAAAATGTTCAGAAACATTATACTTTGAATATAAGAGTTAAAGGCTTCAAATACTAGGCTATGGTAAGTAAGGTAAGTCACTGAACGTAGAAATATAGTAGCAGTACCATATGCAATGTTGAAGGATGATCCCTGAATTAAAATATTTTGCTAACAAATGTATTACACAAAATCCTATTTTGAGAATCTACTAATAAATACCCAGTAAAGAACAGTGGTAAATGAATAAATGCATGTGATTAGTCTCCTATTCTCTCAAACTCATAGCTCATTGGATGTCATTATTCACATCAGCTATAACTCCACCATAGATTTTCAAAATACTTCAATGGTCTCCTACTATTTTTTTTTTTTTTTTTTTTTGAGACGGAGTCTTGCTCTGTCGCCCAAGTTGGAGTGCAGTGGCGCGATCCTGGCTCACTGCAAGCTCCGCCTCCCGGGTTTACGCCATTCTCTTGCCTCAGCCTCCCGAGTAGCTGGGACTAGAGGCGCCCGCCACCTCGCCCGGCTCATTTTTTGTATTTTTAGTAGAGACAGAGTTTCACCGTGGTCTCGATCTCCTGACCTTGTGATTCGCCTGCCTCGGCCTCCCAAAGTGCTGGGATTACAGGCGTGAGCCACCGCACCCGGCCGGTTTCCTACTATTTGAGCAGAAGTATTGAAAGAAATAATTATAGGTAAACTGTGTCTTCTCATTTAACCATTGGTAGGTAATAATATATCTTTCAATAGACAAAAATCGGAACAAAAAATGTTACATAAATATGATTTTAAAGTAGAGAACAGAGAAATATTAAAGGTCAAGAGCTACTTCCCTACATACCTGACAGAACCTGTTTCCTAAATTCACTGATGTACTTTGAGCTGCATTAGGAAACTGCCACAATAATGCAGCAAGGAACAGTAGTGACTTGACATTAATGATGTGTCATGTTAGCATATTTAGGATTCCAAGAGTAAGTGTTTGATAAATATGATGTAACATAAATGATATATTTCCACTAGAGGATTCAAACAGAATCTACTCATTTGTAAAAATCATCAGCAGCATCAGATAGACTTACGATGAATGAAGAAATGCAGATGTGCTAGGTCCTGTCTTTAAGGAATTCAGAAATTCCTTGGAAATAAGGCACATGTATGTAACAGAAAATTAAAACACATATATTAAGCAAAATAATATCAGTATTCAAATAAAGGTCAACAAATGGTTTAGAAGAAACAGAATTTGAGACAGGACTAAAAATCAGTAATACAGTTGTCCCCATTTATCCATGACCCACATTGGACACCTGAAATCATGGATGTACCAAACACTATATACACTATGTTTTTTCTATATGTAAATAACTCTTACAAGGTTTAATACATACATTAGGCATAGTAAGAGATTAACAACTAATAATAAAGCAGAACAATAACAATATAATGAAACAAAATCATGTGAATATGGCCTTTCTCTTTTTTCCTCTCTTTATACCCATCTCAAAATATCTTATTGTCGTGTACTTACTTTATTTCAGACCACAGTTGACTGTGGCTAATTGAAACGCAGAAAACAAAACCAGAGATAAGGTGGAGACTACTATCAATTTTATAACCAAAGAGATTGAGAAAGGTCAATCCGAGAATAATGATTGAAGCGAAGTATAAAGGAAAACATCAGTTAACATTTCTCAATTGCCAATATGCATCAGGAACTAAACTAGGTATGTATGTTTGCGTTATTTTACTTAGCTCTTATAAACAGCTGTGAAGCAGACAGTATTAGGCTCATTGTATAACTGAGGAAACTGAGGTTCCTAGAGAATAAGTTAACTTGCCTAAGTCACATAAGTAGCATGTAATCAATGGTAATAAATTGTATTCATAGAGATAAAATGATTATTAGAATAAGAAGATATATAAGGCAAAGTAGTAAAGAGGTTCAAAAGAAGGTGGTGTAGCAAGGAGGGCAAAGTTATGGGTCTGTGCTCAGACACACTTGATCTCAAATTCTGACTGCAGTATATATCAGCTGTGTGAGTTCAAGATGGTTTATTGATTTTATATATATATAAAGTTACATACATAAATTTTAAAATTTATCTTATATAAATTTTATATATTTAATATGCATTTTATATATAAATAAATGAGTTTCATATATTTATATATACTTTATATATAAATTATAATGTACTGTTTTATTGAGATGAAGAAAATATGAAATTTTATAAAAATATTTCAATTGAAGATATTTAATAAAATATTATCTCAGAAGAAGCTGAGGATCATTATACAGTATAATAATTGTAGTGAAAAGACTGGTACTACACAATTCTTCCTCTGACATTGATAAAAACAAAGAGAAAGTAGCTGGGAGTACAGGTGCCCGCCACCACACTTGGCTAATTTTTGTATTTTTAGTAGAGATGGGGTTTCACCATGTTGACCAGGCTGGACTCAAATTTCTGACCTCAGATGGTCCACTAGCCTCGGCCTCCCAAAGTGCTGGTATTACATGCATGAACCACTGCGCCTGGCCAGAAATATTTTTATTTTAAAATGTATAAATACCATTATATTATGGTAGGAACACAATGTGTTGGATTTTCTCAAAGCTCTCAGTATCAGGGAAAACAAAGTCATCTCCTAAATGTAAAGATGTCAGGCCATCTTTGGATAGTCTGGAAAATAAACATCCCCAACATCTCAATTGGCTTGAAACTATTGTTCATGAAAATTTGACCTGCTGACTCTCCATGGCAACTGCCTCCACACCTCCATGACTATTCGAGTTGACAGACGCCCCCACCACCTTGTAGCTTCATAATTTCAATCATAAGGTCTCTGGTTCAAAAGGCAGGGAAGAAAAATACAAGATGTCTTCCACTGAGAGTCATTCAGAAATCATTTCTACTCAGAACCTTCTGGTCCTTTATAACACTAAGGACATCAGGAGTAAAATCATCCTTATGGGGGAAAGGAGAACCAAATGGTAACTGGCACTAGAAGTCTACCACAGAACATGAGGAGGTGGGATTTTAAATTTGGTAAGTGTAGACAATGTTTCACATAGTCACTGGGGAATATGAAAGAGTCATAAAAAGTTTAATAAAAGCATGGCCAAGCATCACTGAAAGTTCAACCAGAAATTATAGATTTACGATAGTTTGAGTCCTCATACTATTTTGATTTTCTGAGACTACAAGGAGAAAGACTATAGATTGATATAGTTGGAAGTCAATGGGGGGAAATTATATTGCAATCATGGAGAGAATTTGAATAATTTTATTATAAAATATTAAGTCTGGGCAAAAAGCCAAGTGAAGCCAAAAGGGGCTAAAAGCCTGAGCCAAATATATTTCAGATGTGACTGATGCTGAAGGTGCCTAGACATATGAGTAGGTAAATTACAGTAAGGCAATAAGAAGAGCCATTGTTAGCATCAGCATCTTTTCTGACCAAGGGTCAATAGCATCTCTGATCTCTTAAATTTAGAAATAAAATTGTTCCACTGAATGAATGGACAGTGATAAAGAAACTGTGTACTCATTGCCTACCCATATGAACCTAACAATGACCTTTTGTAAAAACGGCCCCTCTTAACTAATGCTTTACTTTTTGCTTGACAGGCTGCCTCAAATTTCACTGCTGATGCTTTTCATATTGGGGATGAATTTATGGTACTATTTCACAGGCCACTAAAAAGGAACAGATCACACTTGAAGTTGATGTTCCTATGAACAGAGTATTGTGCCAGAAAAAATATATATATCTTCTAAGTTAATGTATATAATAGTATATCTAAAATTATTTTCTCTGGTGTATTTCTGGCCTGTAATGTACAGCAATAACAATCACATACACGGGAAAAAAAAAAAAAAAAAGATCAAGACTAACTTGACAGCCTCACCCTCAATTATGAGACGTTAAGGAACAGCAGTAAATTAGAATCAGTAGTGGGGTTGTTTTGCCTCCATTTTATTGAAAGGAGTGGCATCCATATTTTCCCTGGATTTCTATCTACAGTGAATTCTGTGAACCATTTATAATGTTGACTGCCTGTTGTCAGCTGATTATCACTGCCATTTGTTGACAAATAAATAAATAGGAGAGAGTACTCATCAAAAATACTGACTCGTCGTGACCCGAGGGCTCAACCCTGTAATCCCAGCACTTTGGGAGGCCAAGATGGGTGGATCACCTGAGGTCAGGCATTCAAGACCAGCCTGACCAACATGACGAAATGCCATCTCTTCTAAAAAAAAAAAAAAAAAAAAGTTAGCTGGGTATGGTGACGAGCACCTGTAATCCCAGCTGCTCACGAGGCTGAGGGAGGGAGAATTGCTTGAACCTGGCGAGGCGGAGGTTGCAGTGAGCCAAGATCCCACCACTGCACTCCATACTGGGTGACAGAGCGAGACCCTGTCTCAAAAAAAAAAAAAAAAAAATACTGACTCATGTTCATTTATACTTTCAGATTAAAGAAAAACTACTCAGAAAGTCATTTACTTTAAAATGTTAAGCATTTAAAGAAAACATTCATGGTGCCAAATCACAAATATATCATTGAAAATGTACTTTTGTGATTTCATAAGTCAGAAACATTTAATCTTGAGTTTTTAAGCTTTGATTTTTGGGTGCCTATCCTACTTAAAACTTCCCCAACAGATGTCTCATCAGTATCTATCTTGGCAGTTAAGCAGCTATGCCTATTGTAGGCACGTTTCAGAATTGGTATCTAATTTCACTTGTAGGTATTTGGTGATGTAAGGCAAATGCAGTGTCACTAATTTGTTAGTGTCTCCGGTTGCTCTCTGAACTAGCCTTAACCTGTTCAATATTTATCATTATTAAAACTAGTAGAAGCCTCTAGATCATATCTGCAACATTTTATCTAGGTGATACCTATGTGAACCTACCTGTAACATGTAAAAATACCTATAACATGTAAAATGTCTTATGTACAACATTTTACATAGGTGATACCAAAAATAAAATAAATCAAAATTATCATATTATTCTCACTATTTAATATTGAACTGAATATCAGTTCTCATTATTTGATTGTGAACATCATAGATATAGATATAGCAAGTAAAACTTTCCCTTTGATGGTTGACTAAAAAGTCTACAGTGAAGAGACATTTTAAGGACTGAGTGCACTTTTAGACTTTGTATGTCTTCTTCTGTAATCTGTTAGCGTGCAAGAGCTAGAAATTCACCTTGTTTTCTCTATCTTTCTAGCTCCTATCATAAAAGTGATACTAAGTAAATGTTGGTTGAATAAGTAATCATATAAATTGAGAAATTCTGCTGGACATGGTTATACATATTACAAATCAAAAGGTACTTTTTAAACATTAAAATTATACTGAAAATTAGTTTCTTTGAATTTCATATTTTAGTGTATCCTCATAATATGGTAAATTATTTTTACTTCTAATATAAATAAATTTGCTTTATACTGACTTTGTGTTCAATTCCTACTATAATTAAGCTTTTATAAAATCAAAGACTTGGTCTCCTTTTCCTCTTTTTTATATTTCTATTATGAATCTTTTTAAAAATATTTTTAGCATCTAGTACACTTAACACATAATAGACAATATATTTCTATTTAGTGAAAAACATGACTGAATAAAGGAATTTACTAAGGGCACTTATGTAAGGGTTCCTCTGGAGCAGTTGCAAATAGGAGATAATTAGAACTGGTGAATTTCAAACTAAAATATGATGCTAAAGAGGGAGAAAAACAAATGTCATATATCCTTTTCATTCCATACAATAGTCCTTGAACAAATTAGGGTAACAAGAATTTTTTTGACAAATATTTCGTATTGGGTTGCCAATTGTTTTCATGTGATATGACTGTTGGCAATATAATCCCTTTTCATTATTTAAGTTAATTAATTTCAAATTAGAAATAGATTTTGCTCTTTTACATTTGTTATTAAATAAAAAAACAAATAAAAAATAGGAAATAAAAAATAAAAATCCATTTTAAAAACTGGCCTTTACCTTAAATAAACAAAGCAAAATAATTTTCTAAATGTTTCCAATTACTTTGGCTGTGTAGAAATGCTATTTCTCTGAAAATAATGGAGGCATCTGAAGGAAAAAAAAGAATGAGGTTTTGAGAAATTGTGTGCAATTAAGCCTTAGCGATAAACATGAGGGCATGGAAAGGTGATTGCTGGGGAGCCCACAAAGAGTGTGTCTTTGTAACCCTGTCAGTCTTATGGGAACACCAGTGTCAATAATGGGTTCTCAGGGTCCCCTCAGTCAAGAGATCATGCACCCTAGAATGCCACATAAGCCTGGACTTCATTTTGAATTTTAGATTCCTCCAGGTGAAGAGCTTCCCCATACATTTTTATGTTCTTTTATTTTTTAACAGTCCTAACGCTGCTTCAAGAAACTGCCTGTGGACAATGTTCAAGTAAAATAAATTAAAAATCACTAAGATTCCCTCTGCGCACAAACACACACATTGCGTATTATATACCATACACACTTGGGTACGTGCTTAGGATATTTTTAAGGGTACAAGTAAATGTTCTTCTCTTATTTCCATTTTTAAGACATCAGAAAATTACAAATATGACTAAAGCTAAGTTCAGATTCTAATAACATACAGCAAGATCATTTGGGTACTCAATGTTTAGACATGCTGTACAGATACTGATAAATATTTATTGTGAACACAGTATAATTTATTATTAAAATCACAAAATACGTAACATGTTAACACATACAATATTCAGACCATTAGGAGTTAATAGCTCTAGGCCAGGTCTAAGTTAGTATTATATTCACACATCTTAGCTTTTCTTTTTTTCCAAAATCAATATCTGCAAATAATAAATGAGATCCCAGAGGGTTGAGTTAAGCTCCAACCACTACAGAGCAACTCTGCAATTGGTCATTGACTCAATAATGCAGGTGAGTGCCACACTATAGAACATCTTTAGCACACTGTAATAGAAAATTAATAGCTTTCAAATCAGCAGTAGAGTTACCCTAAGGATCACATAATAACTTGGGTTAGAACAATCACCCAAGTCCAAGTATACAAGTCATAAAACCTGAGTAAGATACAGAAGCTCCAACATTTTGCTTAATTTGTTCCATGTATTCTGTATTCTGCTCAGACAACAAAAGGCGCATGATATAAAAGCATCATACAGACAACAACGTGCTAAAAGCCGCATTGCAGCAGTATCCATGGTGTTCATAGAATGCTTCTATATGACAGCACAGTGATTTACATATCAGAATCAGAAACCTGTGCATAGGGAATATTTTTCCTTAAAATTACTAATAAGTTAAACATCCTCTACAGATCTGCATGCTATGTTAACATTTATCAAGGAAACATAAGCTTTGTTTATTTCCTCTGTCATGTGAACCTCCTTTCAACCATGGACTCTCAGATGATAGCCTGACTGTAGAATCTCAAACTAAATTCCAGAATGAGAACGTAAAAAGTAAAGAAAGGATAACTTATTTATAAATATATTAGTTTACAGAGCTGGGAGCCAATGGCACCAATAACTTATAAGCACATCAGAGTCAAGAAACTGGATCCCTACCATCCTAAAGTGAGGTCAGAAAACTTGCAAGCTGCCCAGCATAAAATATCTATCGGTAAAGAGACAATAGCATGTGACAGAATATCAATTATTCATTTATCCATTTTTCAATGCCAGACAAATCTGTGGATATAGAAGGGCCCAAAAATAAAACTTGGAGGGTTTTCATTTTTACAATGAACATGTTAAAGACAGGCAGGGAGAAAACAAAGTATTTCTAAGCTGTACAAAGTTATCCTATTTCCTTCTATTACTTGACACCTTAGATCCATTCACATCTTTACAAAAACATTTCTTTTCACCCCAAAGAAAAGCCACAAATCAGTCAGATTGTTAAAGAAGCAAATATATCTCCTAATGCTTCTTGTGAAGACATGTGGCTTAAATACATATTTCTAAGTGTTGGATTCGGAATCCAAATTATAACTATTTTGCAAATGCTAAGATTAACAATTTAACAATTAGCCTTAAGTAAATAATTAAACAAAAAACCCCACAAAAATCATAATAACAAATATTCCTTTGAAAGCATAGATGCTGAAGGATAGTAGACACTTACCCACAGGCTGCCAACATCCAGTGATTTGCCAAAGCTAAAAGCATATGGCATTTTCCCGCAGGCTACTTGTCTTTTACTTTTCAAAGGAGTTTCATCACCTAATTTAGCACTATCTGCAAAGATTTGGGATAGCAAATAAAATCATCCGTCCTGTTTTTTTTTTTTTTTTTTTTTTTTTTTTTTTTTTTTTCTTTTGGTTCTTTCTTCTAGTGGCTTGTGCCATGCACGCAAAATGGCACCTCTCTTTCAATGCAGAAGCAGGCTTTATATACCAAGCATGTGCATGTGAGTATACCACAAAACACCGGTTCCTTATCATGCGCTTGTTAGCTTGTCCAATCTATGGCAATCACTTCAGTCCCAGGGGTTGAAAGACACAAGACGCAGGGAAAAGGGGAAGCAAAAGCTGAAGAAAGATCAATACTGCACTGTGAAACAAGAAGTGTAGGCTATTTACTTTTCATTGATCTGATGATGCAGGAGAAACACCTCAAACTGGCATTAAATTGAAGGAATACATCTTCTGTGTTTTTTCACCTCAAGGTCAGGAAGGGGCTAAAAAGAAATTAGAACAAACAGAAACTAATCACAGGCATACAATAAAACTATTAATCCACATTACAAACCCTCATGGTAACCTAATTAAATTTCAGGTTGAATGAGGTTCACAACAAAACAGATAATGCCAAGGTTTTTGTTTGGTTTGGTTTTGTTTGGTAAGTTGTTTTAACTTGTACCTGGAACAACTACAAAACAATGGCATATGAGGTCTGAATTGAACCAACATTTAATGCCTTGCTAGAGGCCTGGCATTATTTTGCAAAAATCCTCAAGCAAAATAAAGTCCCAGAAAATAATTAGATGTAGATTTTATTCCAGCCACCGAGAAAAGTACCCCACCCCAAGAGATTGGAAATAGTTTTCTAAAGAATTTGTCATAGAATTCTGTGTCATTTTTCCTTCAAATTAGAAAATCCTAATGTGTTTAGATAAAAGAGATTTAAATATTTTCAATAGAATAAGGCATTTGAGACCCCGTACAATGACATATGACTGGATTTTTCAAAAACTTATATACCTATTTGACATCACTATTATACGAAGAAAGCTTTTGTTCATTTATCTGTTCATTCATTCATTCACATGAGTTTCTGTGGGCATTTCTGCATGCATACATATATATCCAGACACATAGTTTTAATATGATTTTCAAACAGATAGTGGTTTTATTTGGGTCAGAATTTCAGAATTCAAGAAACTAAAGCCTTGAAATTAAATTTAAAGTTTATTAAGTGCACCAAAATTATCCAAGAGAGATATTTGTTCTCTGTATTCTGAATTTATGAATATTTAGTCACAATTATGACTCATTCTATTAAAAAGACTTGCTTTGAATTTGTTAAATGAGGATCTTCACCATTTTAGAAAAAATCAATGACAACACTACACCCAGATAGCCATGACCACTGTAAAACTTTGCCAATAAGACATAAGCATTGTTTCCTGCTACAACAGTCTTGCTCTTTTTCCATCAAGTTTGCCCCAAAATTCAAAACAAAAAAGCCCAACATTTTAAAATACAATGGCCTTTTCTTTTCCTTTGATCCATAACTAAAGATACGACATTCCTTATAGTTGATTTTATAAAACAAAACTATAGTTATATATAGACAATTTAATTTCCCAGTTCATTTATTTTAGGGATATTATGTGTGTCTATTTTAAACATGAATCAAATGAATTTTTTAAAAAATTTAAATAATTTTTGTTATTGTTGAGTATTCAAAATCTGAGCAAGTCTAGAAGCATATAATTTTATATATATATATATGTATATGAAAAAACACATTTTGTAAACGCTCAAAACTCTTTAAACTGGCTATTATTTAAATTTAATTTAAATTTTTAAAATGTATACAAATTTATAGCAATAATTAAACTAATCTGAAGATAAATCTTTATGAAAATTTTTTATTGAAGCTATGAAAATTAAATTCATTCTAAAGCTCCAATTACCTGTAAACTAATTATGAACTGACCTTTTAAACAAACAGCACTGAATTTTATTTTTTTACACAACATCATTTGGAATTGAGTGGCTTCATGCACATCACCATTTTGCCTATTTGACAGAAGTCCAGAAGCTTCTCTGCTAGGTCAATCTGCTAAGAGCATGCCTGGCCAGGAAGCAATTTTTGGTATGGAGCAAACCTGATTCGGGAAGTGAAACAAGGATGATACTGTCAGAAGAAACTAAGTCCAGACTCATCCAAAGGAATTAATGCCAATCATGGTTGCAGAAAGGGCAAAGTGGCAGTACAGTGTTTACAATGATTTCTTAGGTGAAATGTGGTAAGAAGTTGGCGTTTCACCATATATTCTACATGTTATTATAATCCACTTGAAAGGGTGATAACTGACAAGATTTTATTTGGTTGCATAATCAAAAATTGTTCAGTGAGAGTCACAAGAGAGATGAGGGAAAAATTATCATTTAATCTATGCATTCTAGATCACTCATTCCCATCTTTATTTCTGAAATATTATTCCTACAATTTGAAGACTTTTAAAGAATCTGCATAACTTATATAGTTTTCCTATAAAACATTTAAAAAGTTTAAGCATTTGATTTTGAATACATTTTTTAAAAATATAATAAGCCTCTTATTTAAAAATGATCTAGATTCATTTGTAAATCCAAATATTTAAATATTTTAGGGTATGTTTATTAATCTCAATACACACATGCTTTTTAAGGTTTCTTGATTAATGGTGACCTGCTTTGGGTATACTAAAATATTTAAAAACCTGTAAGAATATAATTATTTCTTTTAACAAAGTTACGGGAAATACACATTGAAATTAATTATAGATTAGCATTTTGGGCCAAGATGAGTATCATTTCTACATTACATTTCCTAACATGACATAGACTATAATACTGACTTAGTAAAATTTAATCACCTAACTGAAGTACTGTATATATAAATTAATTTCACATCCATTGCATGATCTTTAGACAGTAGGAGTTATTGCAGGTCACTTTGCTGATAGTCAGACACTCCAGGCAATAAAGACTCAGGAGGCATCTTAGAGAAAGGACAATTAGGAAACAACTTTATTAAATTTAACATTTTACCTCATAGTATATATTATCTGTTTGTCAGTCTTATCCTCCTTTGGACACTAACAATATCTTTAATGGAGTATTTTTCTATAAATTTCTGCTTTTTATTTTTAATCCACTGCCCTAAACTCCCTAAGCCTTATCTACATCTGCCCATAATCGTGTCATAAATTGCTGTTTACGATATTCGTTAAGCACTTACAAGCAGTATGTATTTAAACAAAAGAGACATTCTGTGGTATTAAAATGTGGAATGACATAATGAAAACAAGAAGCTATATTTTTGAAAGATGAGAAAAAAACAAAAAGAATCCATATAGCTACAGAGAAGTTAAATGTTATGTAATTATTTTGTATTTATTATACAGTTTTCAAAGTGTTTATAGCTTCCTCGCTTAACCTGTCTATATAAGTTCATCCAAATCTACTAGTCAGATTGTTGGGGAAAGGGAAAATGGTACTCATAACTCATCACTAGATTGCTGTTCAAATTTCAGAAAATTTCTCCTTGTCTTTCATTGCCTAAAATCTCTGTGTAAAGAATAAAGATGCACTTTTTGTAATTTAGCATTTCCATGATTTTTTTTTATTTCAACGTTGACATGTTATCTTTTTGAGGGATTCATCTTGACATGCCTGTCAGCTTGCCTTTTCCATTTTTAATAGGGTGAATAATAGGTGATAAAGGTTGATTAGAAATGAACTTGGAAATGCATTTTTATTAAGATTTTTGCTTCCATTTATATATAAGCATGCAATCTAAATTTTTTCCTGAAGAAGTCTCATGAAAGAAATACATTTCCTTTAGAATTTTAAATATACTTTAAAATTTGTCACATTTGATCAAATATAGAATGATCATGAAAGTAAGGTGGTCTTCCTTTTAAAAATAATACATATTGAAAATTGTAAAATTATTCTCTGTTAAACATTTCTTTCTTTATAATTAGGAAATTGATTTTGCCTTTGAGGTAAATGCCTTAATTTTAACTGTTTTCATATAACAAGCTGGGTGTGTATAAACCCTGAAGACTCATTCTATTCCATGATTTCAGAATATATCATAATTTATAATTTACTTATAATTCTTGGGTATTTATTAATAAAACTCTGTTTATTGATAAAATATTTAAATTGTCTTAAGAACAGAATTTTTTAAGTATATCAGTGAAATTCAATTCCTCCTCCTATAAGCTTTCTATCTAATCTTTTTATTGAAACAGGCTTTGTTACTTCTAGAAGCCAAGTCTATGTGATGTCTTCCTTAGTACCTAAGTGGAAAACAGTAATCAAGTTGGTGAGGGCTAAATATCAACTCCACAAGAAATGTTTCTTTATTCTGGTATAAATCAAACAGTAGAACTCTACTCCTACTACCAGAGAATGAGGAATAACATGGTCCTAAATTTGGAGTTAGGTACTGCAGGGGCTAATTGTATTGCACAAGAAAATAAAAGACAGAGAGAGAATGTTCTTGCTCCTGAGAGAAAAGGGCAGCAATGCGAAAGATGATAATAAAATGATGGTAGGAGGAGGAGAGAGCAGAAAAATGAGCAAACCAAAGAACTTATTAAAAGAGACCATTTTTAATAGAGATAACGAATATTAAAATTGAGTAGAGGTTTGTACTGTTGCAATATATAATTCCATTGTGTCCCCCATATAATGTTCAAGAAGAGTGCACAAGAAGGATAAAAAAATAAAACAAAAAATAAATTCGTAAAGAAATTCTAGGCCAGGTGCAGTGGCTCACTCCTGTAATCCCAACACTTTGGGAGGTCAAGGTGAGTAGATCACCTGAGGTCAGGAGTTTGAGACCAGCCTGAACAGTATGGTGAAACCCAGATTCTACTAAAAATATACAAAATAGCTGGGCATGGTGGTGCATGCCTGTAATTCCTGCTATTCGGGAGGCTGAGACAGGAGAATCACTTGAACCTGGGAGGCAGAGGTTGTAGTGAGCCGAGATTGCACCACCGCACTTCAGGCTGGGTGACAAAGTGAGACTTCAACTCAAAAAAATAAAAAAAATTTAAAAAGAAAGAAATTCTAAAGAAGTTCTACTGCAGGAGTTCGGAACCTTAGGCACAAAGTTTCAGGACTATCAAGACTTAATAGGCTAACTGATAGCAACTAACATCTAAATTATAAAGAAATAACTTGAATCTCTATAGATCAAGAGGCATAGATATAATTGACTGTATTTGATTTTAATTTAATTCATATGAGAAGAATATACTTACAGTGTGACCTCTGCCACTGCTTTCCCATGATTTCACTTTCTAGGTTAAGAGGCAGAAATCTGTAGAGGTAGGACTTGGGAGTATAGGAGAGATTTCTAGTGCCCATTCACATCTGATTCTTCTCCCTTGTGGGTACAAGACAGAACTATACTTTCTTGTGTCTTACAGACACTCTGATCTGTGACACGTGATCTATTCTGGCCAATGGGCTGTGAGAGGAAGTTGTGTGCTTCAGCTAAGAGTAGAAGCATTTAATGGCTGAGTGAGATCCTTCAGTTCTGTCTTTCCTGCAGTGGACTCTGCAGAAACAAACAAAGATGGATTTTTGTTCTCTTACACCACTAATATTTTAGGGTGGTTTGTTATAATGACGTATTTCAGCTTCTTCTATTACAAAAATAATTATCCCAGAAGTTGGGAGTTTCTGAAACATAAAACATAAAGTATGTATTCTTGCTTTATTGATACGCTGAGGAAGCCATTAATTATTGTAATCTCGAAAGATGGTAATCTGTCTATTGCTTGCAGTAAGGAAGCATGGTTTTGAAAATAGATCATTAATCTTATAAATCTGCAGTATTAGGAAGAGTTTGAAAAACTGAACGTTAGTCTTCTGAGTTGATTGCTGTTACCTGCTTTTGACAGAATGTTACTAAAAACCTGGTAACCTCAGATAAGAATTGGCAAATTTGCAGACTCAAATTAAAGAAAACGGAGAGATTCAAGAAATTTCAGAATTTGCAAAGTGGGGCAAATCAACTACTCTGAGATCACAAATACTAGGAAATATGATTGAGAAAGTATTTTAAGTGACAAAGGTAATTAAAACTCTGCTTTCTAATAAAGAGAAAAATAAAGATATGGCTTTTATATCTATTATTAAAACTTTCAAAAAATTAAGGAAACTCAGAATAAAATTGACTTAGAGAAAATATTCCTCAAGGTTCAATATTTATTAAACAAGAAGTCTACTGAGTTTTTGAAAGCGCCGAGTAGCCAAACGAACTATAAGACTGAACTAAAATTGTCTGGACTTAAAGTTTGATCACCCAAACTTTTTTTTTTTTTTTTTTTTTCTGAAACAGAGTCTCACTCTGTCACTCAGGCTGGAGTGCACTGACATGAACATGCTCACTGCAGCCTTGATCTCCCTGGCTCAAGCTTAGCTGGGCCCACCACAGTCTTCCTTAACCCTACCTGAGAACTCAGGTGTATACCACCATGCTTGGCTATTTTTTTTTTTTTAATTTTTGGAGAGACAGGGTATCCCTATTGTTGCCTAGGCTGGTATTGAACTCCTGGGCTTAAGCGATCCTCCCTCCTTGGCTTCCCCAAATGTTGGGGTTACAGGCATGGGCCATCATGCCTGGCCACTGCCCAAACTTCTAAGGGTAGGAACAGTTTGAGAAAGTTGCTCAACCCCAGAGTACATGTTCTTGATCCTCAACTTGAAGATGTGGCAAAAAAGTATGATGGAAAAGGAGAATATCAGAGGAAGATAATGGTCGTAGACAAAAACAGACAAGGGAGTTAATCACAGAGGAATTGTGATCGTTTTGAGTATGCCCAACCTGCAACATCCAACTTTTTTTCACACCCTAATCCCCACCCTAGTCACTGAATTCCTGCAGAGTAAAAGTGAAGCTATCTAGATAATTGATAATGAATATTAGGGTTTTCATAAAGGTGAGCCCTTTGAAAAATGACCAAAGGGGTTATGGAGATTGAGGGCAAAGAGGTGAAGGGCAGAAAAAAAGCAGAAACGTTTCGACAAGTTGAGTGACTCCAAGACCGTAGATAAAACAAAACAAAACTAAAACTAAAACAGTGGAAAAGTTTGACTTGTGTTGTGTGCAATTAAAGAAAATTCCTGGAATCCTAATTCCATGAGCACTCTGTATGGTACGGAATTTCTAAATTTCTTATGGATTCTCAGTGGATGTAATAAGAATTTTCAATATACATTCCAGTTTGTTTCCAATGTAAGGACAAAATACTTGTGTAACAAAAGCAGAGGAAAGCAATAGAAAGGCATTCTGTGATGTGATTTGGAAATTTAAGATTAGATGACAAACGAAGCTGCTGATTTGAAATAATGAGTCATAATTCTAAGGTTAGTTTTAGCTTTAAAGTTACCAAGCTTATGGAATGGTGGGGAAAATGGCTGTTGAAGTTTGTTTTCTCTCCTTATACTCTATGGTTGAGCATAGAAGCCACATTCATATTCCAGACTTTTGTAAGTGGCCCATTTCCTCTTCTGGCTTCCCACTCTTTTTCAATCTAGTCATCCACTTTGACTAAACTCTTATTTCTATTTCCTGCACTAAGCCCTACCAAGATTCATGCTAGCTTTGATATGCAAAAATACTCTCTTAAAATTGAGAAATAAAATTACACTTAAAATAATACTATTTAATTTACATGCACAAAGATTTGGCTCCTGTTGTTTATTTTGTAACAGTCAAAATTTGAATTGTTCAACTTGTTCCAGTGTATTCAATCTACAAAATAGCAAGGTTTCCATAACAAACGGTGCTTATCTAAATAGCACTTATTATATGCAGCATAATTCTCTGTGTTCTTCTGAGTCTTCCACTAAGCTTGAAGATCGGAACTAATTTGTCTTCCTCTCTCGAGAGTCTAGCCCAGCACCTAGCAAACTGCAGTAAGTTGGTAAGTTTTTGAGATTTTTTTAAAGTAATGAATCCTTAAATTTACAGATATGATATCTGTCATTTAACTTTGGTTGGGCTGCAGAACACAACTTCAGTCAGCCATCTTGTTCATTATACGTAACCGTGTTCATTAAAAAAGAAAAGAAATCGGCCGGGCTCGGTGGCTCAAGCCTGTAATCCCAGCACTCTGGGAGGCCGAGACGGGCGGATCACGAGGTCAGGAGATCAAGACCATCCTGGCTAATACGGTGAAACCCCGTCTCTACTAAAAAAATACAAAAAAAAAAAAAAAATTAGCCGGGCGAGGTGGCGGGCGCCTGTAGTCCAGCTACTCGGGAGGCTGAGGCAGGAGAATGGCGTAAACCCGGGAGGCGGAGCTTGCAGTGAGCTGAGATCCGGCCACTGCACTCCAACCCCGGCGACAGAGCAAGACTCCGTCTCAAAAAAAAAAAAAAAAAAAAAGAAAGAAAGAAAAGAAATCGATTTAAAATGTTTAGAAGACAATTAACAACGTATATTATATTGATAATACATACTTTGGTATTAAAATGCACATACCTTGACAAAGTGAAGATTGGTTTACTAATCTGAGTCAGTAAATTTTTAAAAGACTGCAATTAACCCTTATTAGCCTTCTATCCATTGCAATAATTTCTGTATTTGGTATTAGGGTATTTTCAAACCAATATACTATTAAATATTTTTCTCTAAGAAAATTGAAAACAACACTCAAATTAAAAATCAAGGCAAAAATATTTGGCAGGGAGTGAGTTTTTAAACCAGAATTAGTTATGATATCCATCAGCTCACTTTCCCATTCAGTTAGTGGGCTTTTAGTGCTTTTAGTTACTGTGAACTGCTAATTTAATATATATTTATAAGAGAAAAGTCAGCATGTTTATTTTTTAAGAAGTTAATAAGATATGAACTGACTGGATACTTATAAAAACTTTCTATTTTCAATATGTGACTAATTCTATAGGTAATATCTGAATATATCATTATTAATCAACTAATAAAATATTTTGCTTGATTATGCAACACAGTTAAGGAAACACAGATATCAAATATTTTACATTTTTGTCTCCTTCTTGGTGATTGGGCAGCCATAAAACAAAGAAAACTGGGACCATTACTTTGAAATTAAATTTATCACAAGGAGGGCATAAATGCAGACAGAATGATAAACAACTTACTTCAAGTATGGTTCAGACTAGAATACAATTATCTCTAGCCCTAGAAAGCAAGGAATTGATTTAGAAGCTGTGCAGCAGATAAAATTGTGTAGAAAACCAAGGCTCAAACCTTTAAAAGAATTTTAAGGTAGGCTTAGAGAATACTGAGTGTGGTTTGTATGAATACTTACCTACATAATATACATTTTAATGTGCCTTAATAATAAAACCACATTTTTGAGTATCGGTTTGCCCAGTGAAATAATACTTGCTTCTCCAGATTCTCTTTCAGCTAGGTTATCCATTGATACATTTTTGGATTCTGTGACACAGAATTTTCCCTTCAGTCTTCCCTTTCAATTTGATTTCCACTTTGCCTATGGATAGAATGCTTAGACATAAAGCAGCCATCTTTTGCCCAACCTAACAGAGGCCCCAGTTGACAGTTCTATAAACCACCAGATTTGTGAGTAGAAAGGTCTTCAGACACTTTTAACAGTCTTTGAGACGTCCAGCTGAGGCTAGAGACATTATGAAGCAGAGATAAGCCTGACTTTCTATGCCCTGTCTGATTTCCTGGCCCACAAAAGACATGATCAAAACCCATTGATGTTTTTTACAATGAAGTTTTGGAATAACGTCTCATGCAGCCACAGTAACTGGAACAATAAGTCATTGAATTAAATATTGGGTAAATAGAAATAATATAGGTTCAGAAGAAATCAATAAACAAATTCCAAATATTTAATATGTCTTTAGAAAACTTGTTCAGAAGAAAAATTCTTATCCAGATTAAACTACATTTGGAAGTTTTGTCTTAGTACATTAGAAACAGTTATTGGAGGCATAGTTAAATTTCCTTGAAATTTCATGATATTATCTAGATTTAAAACCTACAATGTTGGAAAAGAGCCTGATTTCATTAAATTAAAAAGTGTTTCCAGGTAGTCACTCATTTGAACACACCATTTTGAGAACAAAAGAGAAAACCTGCAGAATTGTGTAAACATATAAAACCTATGAAACAAGTTTATACAAATACCTTCCCAGTATCATTGGGAAATATTTGGGGAAAAAATGATTTTTGTTACACAGTTTGAAAATAAATCTCCATATGAGATCTTACTAATTTACTTGCCAAGTAAGATGGATAAAGAAGTAGCATTTTCATAAGCTTTGAAGAGTGTAGTTTTGCTATATTGAATATTACCACCAATTAAGAATGATACAGAAAAGAAACCTAAGATAAGAAAGGGTGTTCCTGGGTAGGTACTTCTTCCCTGAGGAGATCACTTGTTATCCTTCTGCCCTCACTTTTCCTATGAGAACCTGTTCCCTCTAGTTAACAGCCAAGTACATCTTTCAAAGATGTTTCTGGACCATCTCTACCATATAATCATGTAAAAACCCACATGAAGTAAATGTGAAAGTTTTTAACCCCATAAGGAAAGGGAGAAAAACCTTATTTCCTAAATAAAGATAAACATAAACCTTTTCTAAAAATAATCACTTAAATCTGTAGATTATTTGATTTACTTTTTCACTAAAGAAATCTAAACAAAACAATGAAAACACCACATTTTGAAAAGAAATGAAGCATAAATCAATTAAGCATGCTACTTTTAAATAAATATTTGAATGATATGAATTCACACAAAAATTAAGAAAAAGTCAAAATTTTATCTCTAAACACCAAATGTGGCTGGCACCAATGATCAATAAGGACCACTTTTTATAATAATAAGAAAGGATACAAAACTTAAATGATTATCACATCGGACTTATATATAAAAAACTAATAACATTATATAAATTTAATTTTACAAAAGATTTTAACTTGAATAATATATTCTCTGCTTAATAATGCTTTCAACTCATGAGTAATGAATATAATAAAGTTTAGAAATTTAAGACTGAAATGTTTGTCCCCTGCTATGTCTTAACTATTAGAGTTACACTCTATTAGAGGAGAAAGAAAGAAAACAGAACAATAGTCTAACCTCCTGATGAAAGGTAACTTCTAGTTTTCTGTATTTCCTACAAATGAACATTACCAGGGATCTCAAACATATCTAATTTCTAATGCCATAATCCGTATTTAAATGGTGACACTAAGCAACACAGAAAAGCAGACTGCATTTGGTAAGGCAGTATTAAAATATTAATCTAGGAACACAAGTTAAAATTTCACTGGGTTAGGAAATAGAGATTCTTATCTTTGTAGTAACTTTCAGAGGCACGTAAAAAAGGAAAAACTTACTCAGTAACTTTGACTTCTATAACTTGCAATTTTATTAGTTTCATTAACTCAGATATAAGTCAGAATCACTGAGAATTTCTTGAAAATATATCATTACGTGGAGAAATGCTTGTTGAAATGGAAATAAGTGCACAAAATACTAATGATGCTGGAACAAAGTTTTGTGTTTTTCTTTTCAGAAAAACAAAACAAAAAAGTCAGAATAATAAAAAAATAGAGATAATGAAATTACTACAATAAGGTAAAACTAAATGTTATTACTTTCTGCCTCCAAAACACTATTATAAATAAAGGAATAATATATTTGAAACTTTAGGTGGAAATAAAAAAGCCAAATAACTTCAACAACCAGGATTTACGAAATTTGACTGGCAAGATTCACAATGACAATTTACTGAAAATAAGAGATAAAAACTTTCTTCATTCACTGTGAAGTGATTCTGACAAATGATCCAATACTATTTAATCTGTACAGAAAACAATGAGCCAAAAAGCTTAGCTGTAGTGAAAATTAATGAAGTGACTATTGGCTGTTTCCACCCATATTTAAATGTTATTTACTTCAACTCTGGCATTCTTTTGTTCATCGTTATACTTGATATGGGTTGATCAACATGATGGTATGTGGAATATAAGCAATTTGAAAATCTATGCCATGTATTCTTAAAAATCTGAGATTCACTTGGACAAACTAATAAGGAATAAAATTGGAAGTTATGCATTGGACATAATTAGTGTCTGAAGATACTCTAGGCACTTTAGTGAAGGGTCTTGTGTGTCCTTAGGATTTCGATTGGAATGGCTAGCCCAGAAGGATTTAGAAGCATTATTCAGACAGAAAATAAAATGAGTCAACTCAATGGGAAAAAGTACCCACCTGGAAAAGACATTGGTTAGATACAATTTTAGAAGTATATATATATACTTTTAAAATATACTTTTATGTGCCTCTGAAAGTTACTACAAAGATAAGAATCTGTATTTCCAAATATACATATATATGTGTGTGTGTGTGTGTGTGTTATGTACACATAACTCTGTTACCCAAGCTGGAGTACGACGGCACAATCTTGCTCACTGCAACCTCCGCCTCCTAGGTTCAGGCAATTCTCCTGCCTTGGCATCCCAAGTAGCTGGGATTACAGGTGCCCACCACCGTGCCTGGCTAATTTTTTTCTGTATTTTTTGTAGAGATGAGGTTTCACCATGTTGGCCAGGCTGGTCTCAAACACTTGACCTCAGGTGATCCAGCCACCTCAGCCTCCCAAAGTGCTAGGATTACAGGCATAAGCCACCACACTTGGCGTTAAAAGTATATTTCTTAGTCAAATTCACCTTCATGAACTTAAAATGGAGGGATTAGTGTATTATTTGATTAATTAATGGATTTATTCTGTCTTTTGTTGTATTAAATCATTTACTTTTGAGACTTCTGGTTTCTGGACCAGCATGAAAGGAGCTTAGAAGTGTACCCTAAAAATAAAAAAAATTTTAAAAATTAGAAAAAAAAGTTAAATGAGCTGAAAAATCAACAACTCCTTCTCTTTTTGAAGTGAGATCACAGGGCAAGCCCCTGCTCCCAAAATTGGAGAGACAGGCAAATATAGAGAATCCCATCTTTCTAGAGCAGAAACATCTGTGAGATTCAGTGCCAGGTTAGGAAAATATAAACTGTAACTGATGAAATGCTGGAGGCTCAGTGTAGACAATTTTGAGAGTTAAAAATTCCAGGGGACCCAGTCATGGGGAGGCCCTCACACATGTGTAGGTGTTACTTCCAGGAGCTCTACCAGGTGCTCACAGTGAATATCTGAGAAAAATCCCTTCCCACTTCAGGCAAGGAGTGTGCAACACTGAACATTTTGAAATATGCTGGGCCAGAAACCAGAAATCAACATGAGATTTGAAGAAGACAAATATGTAAACCATGTAATTCTGCCTCTATCTCCTAAAAATCTTATGTCTTTCTCACATTGCAAAATATAATTATCCTGTGCCAATAGTCTTTAAAAAGCTTTAACTCATTCCAACATCAAGGACAAAGTTCTAACTCTCATCTGAGACTCATCTCTTTCCACTTATGAGCCTGTAAAATTAAAACAAATTATTTACTTTCAAGATACAATGGAGGTATAGGCATTGGGTAGACATTCCAATTCCAAAAGGGAGAAGTCAGCAAAAAGAAAGAGGCTACAGTTTCCATGCAAGTCTGAAACACAGTAGGTAGTCATTATATCTCAGAGCTCCAAAATAATCTCCTTTTACTCCATGTACCACATCCAGAGCACACTGGTACAAAGGGTGGACTTCCAAGGCCTTGGATGACTCTGCCCCTGTGGCACTGCAGGGAGCAGCCCCTGTGACTGCTTTTACAAGTTGGAGTTGAGCAGCTGTGTCTTTTCCAGGTTCAGAATGCAAACTCGTGGTGGATCTACCATTATAGTTTCTGGAAGGTGGCAGCCCTATTCCCACAGCTGCAATAGGCAGTGCCCTGGTGTGGACTTTATGTGGGGGCTCCACATCCACATTCCCCTCCTCACTGCACTAGTACAGCTTCTCCGCAGAGGCTCTGCCCCTACAGCAATGTTTTGCATCCTCCAAAATCTAGGGGGAAGTTGCCAAGTCTCCTTCCTTTTTGCACTCTGCATGCCCGTGGGCTTAACGACAAGTAGAAATTACCAAGTCTTGTGCTCACTTTGGCAGCACATATACTAAAATTGGAATGATACAGAGAAGATTAGCATGGCCCCTGCACAAGGATGACACACAAATTCGTGAAGCGTTCCATATTTTTAAACCATCAAAGATCAAAAGAGACAAAGCCATTACATAATGGTAAAGGGATCAATTCATCAGGAAGAGCTAACTATCCTAAATATATATGCACTTAATACAGGAGCACCCAGATTCATAACGCAAGTCCTCAGAGATTTACAAAGAGATGTAGACTCCCATACAATAATAATGGGAGACTTTAACACCCCACTGTCAACATTAGACAGGTCTACGAGACAGAATGTTAACAAGGATATCCAGGAATTGAACTCAACTCTGCACTGAGCAGACCTAACAGACATCTACAGAACTCTCCACCCCAAATCAACAGAATATACATTCTTCTCAACAGCACATCGCACTTATTCCAAGAGTGACACATACTTGGAAGTAAAGCTCACCTCAGCAAATGTAAAAGAACAGAAATTATAACAAACTGTCTCTCAGGCCACAGTACAATCAAACTAGAATTTAGGATTAAGAAACTCAATCAAAACTGCTCAACTACATGGAAACTGAACAACCTGCTCCTGAATGACTACTGGGTACATAAGGAAATGAAGGCAGAAGTAAAGATGTTCTTTGAAACCAATAAGAACAAAGATACAACATACCAGAATCCCTGGGACACATTTAAAGCAGTATGTAGAGGGAAATTTACAGCACTAAATGCCCGCAAGAGAAAGCTGGAAAGATCTAAAATTGATATCCTACCATCACAATTAAAAGAACTAGAGAAGCAAGAGCAAACACATTCAAAAGCTAGCAGAAGGCAAGAAATAACTAAGATCAGAGCAGAACTGAAGGAGATAGAGACACAAAAAAACCCTCCAAAAAATCAATGAATCCAGGAGCTGGTTTTTTGAAAAGATCAACAAAATTGATAGACCGCTAGCAAGACTAATAAAGAAGAAAAGAGAGAAGAATCAAATACATGCAATAAAAAATGATAAAGGGGATATCACCACCGACCCCACACAAATACAAACTACCATCACAGAATACTATAAACACCTCTATGCAAATAAACTAGAAAACCTAGAAGAAATGGATAATTTCCTGGACACTTACACTCTCCCAAGACTAAACCAGGAAGAAGTTGAATCCCTAAATACAACAATAGCAGGCTCTGATATTGAGGCAATAATTAATAGCCTATCAACCAAAAAAAGTCCAGGACCAGATGGATTCACACCGAATTCTACCAGAGGTACAAGGAAGAGCTGGTACCATTCCTTCTGAAACTATTCCAATCAATAGAAAAAGAGGGAATCCTCCCTAACTCATTTTATGAGGCCAACATCATCCTGATACCAAAGCCTGGTAGAGACACAACAAAAAAAGAGAATTTTAGACCAATATCCCTGATGAACACCAATGCAAAAATCCTCAATAAAATACTGGCAAACCGAATCCAACAGCACATCAAAAAGCTTATCCACCATGATCAAGTGGGCTTCATCTCTGAGATGCAAGGCTGGTTCAACATACACAAATCAATAAACATAATCCAGCATATAAACAGAACCAAAGACAAAAACCACATGATTATCTCAATAGATGCAGAAAAGGCCTTTGACTAAATTCAGCAACTCTTCATGCTAAAAACTCTCAATAAATTCGGTATTGATAGAACGTATCTCAAAATAATAAGAGCTGTTTATGAGAAACCCACAGCCAATATCATACTGAATGGACAAAAACTGGAAGCATTCCCTTTGAAAACTGGCACGAGACAAGGATGCCCTCTCTCACCACTCCTATTCAACATATTGTTGGAAGTTCTGGCTAGGGCAATCAGGCAAGAGAAAGATATAAAGGGTATTCAGTTAGGAAAAGCAGAAGTCAAATTGTCCCTCTTTGCAGATGACATGATTGTATATGTAGAAAACCCCATCATCTCAGCCCAAAATCTCCTTAAGCTGATAAGCAACTTCAGTAAAGTCTCAGGATACAAAATCAATGTGCAAAAATCACAAGCATTCTCATACACCAGTAACAAAAAAACAGAGAGCCAAATCATGAACAAACTTCCATTCACAATTGCTTCAAAGAGAATAAAATACCTAGGAATCCAACTGACAAGGGATGTAAAGGACCTCTTCAAGGAGAACTACAAACCACTGCTCAGTAAAATAAAACAGGACACAAACAAATGGAAGAACATACCGTGCTCATGGATAGAAATAATCAATATTGTGAAAATGGCCATACTGCCCAAGGTAATTCATAAATTCAATGCCATCCCGATTAAGCTACCAATGACTTTCTTCACAGAATTGGAAAAAACTGCTTTAAAGTTCATATGGAACCAAAAAAGACCCCACATTGCCACGACAATCCTAAGCCAAAAGAACAAAGCTGGAGGCATCATGCTATCTGACTTCAAACTATACTACAAGGCTACAGTAACCAAAACAGCATGATACTAGTACCAAAACAGAGATATAGACCAATGGAACAGAACAGAGTCCTCAGAAATAATACTGCACATCTACAGCCATCTGATCTTTGACAAACCTGACAAAAACAAGAAATGGGGAAAGGATTCCCTATTTAATAAATGGTGCTGGGAAAATTGACTAGCCATAAGTAGAAAGCTGAAATTGGATCCTTTCCTTACTCCTTACAAAAATTAATTCAAGATGGATTAGAGACTTAAATGTTAGACCTAAACCATAAAAACCCTAGAAGAAAACCTAGGTAATACCATTCAGGACATAGACACGGGCAAGGACTTCATGTCTAAAACACCAAAAGCAATGGCAACAAAAGCCAAAATTGACAAAAGGGATCTAATTAAACTAAAGAGCTTCTGCACAGCAAAAGAAACTACCTTCAGAGTGAACAGGGAACCTACAGAGTGGGAGAAAATGTTTGCAATCTAGTCATCTGACAAAGGGCTAATATCCAGAACCTACAAAGAACTCAACCTAATTTACAAGAAAAAAGCAAACAACCCCACCAAAAAGTGGGCAAAGGATATGAACAGACACTTCTCAAAAGAAGACATTCATACAGCCAACAGACACATGAAAAAATGCTCATCATCACTGGCCATCAGAGAAATGCAAATCAAAACCACAATGAGATAGCATCTCACACCAGTTAGAATGGCAATCATTAAAAAATCAGCAAACAACAGGTGCTGGAGAGGATGTGGAGAAATAGGAACACTTTTACACTGTTGGTGGGACTGTAAACTAGTTCAACCGTTGTGGAAAACAGTGTGGTGATTCCTCAAGGATCTAGAACTAGAAATACCATTTGACGCAGCCATCCCATTACTGGGTATATACCCAAAGGATTATAAATCATGCTGCTATAAAGACACATGAACATGTATGTTTATTGCAGCACTATTGACAATAGCAAAGACTTGGAATCAACCCAAATGTCCACCAGTGACAGACTGGATTAAGAAAATGTGGCACATATACACCATGGAATACTATGCAGCCATAAAAAAGGATGAGTTTATGTCCTTTGTAGGGACATGGATGCAGCTGGAAACCATGATTCTCAGCAAACTATCGCAAGAACAGAAAACCAAACATTGCAAGTTCTCACTCATAGATGGTAATTGAACAATGAGATCACTTGGACATAGGAAGGGGAACATCACACACTGGGGCCTATTGTGGGTAGGGGACAGGGGGTAAGGATAGCATTAGGAGATATACCTAATGTAAATGACAAGTTAATGGGTACAGCACACCAACATGGCACATGTATACACATGTAACAAACCTGCACGTTGTGTACATGTACCCTAGAACTTGCAGTATGATTAAAAAAAAAAAAAAAGAAAGAAACTACCAAGTCTTATGGCTTCCACCTTCCAGAGCTGTGGCCTGAGCTTGATCTGGGGCCCTTTGAGCTGAGGCTAGAGTCAAAGTCGGCTGGATTCAGGGTGCACTGTCCCAAGGCTGCACTGGGGAGCAGATCACTGAGCCTAGCCTCTGAAACCATTCTTTCCTCCTAAGCCTCTGAGTCTGTGATGAGAGGGGCTGCCTCAAAGATCTCTGAAATGTCTTTGAGGCCTCTTTTCATGGTCTTGGATATTAGCACTTTAATCCGTTTTAGTCGTGCTAATCTCTCAAGCAAGTGATTTCTCCACAGCCTGCTTGGATTCTTCACCAGAAAATGGGCTTTTCTTTTATACAACATGACTAGACTAACTTTTCCAAAGTTTTACACTCTCCTTTTAAATATAAGTTACAACTATAAGTCATTTATTTGCTCCCACATATGAATTAGTTTATTAGAAGCATCTAGGCAACATCTTGAACACTTTGCTGCTTAGAAATTTCTTCTGCCAGATAGCCTAGGTCATCACTCTTAAGTTCAAACTTTCACAGATCCATAAGGCATGAACATAATGAAGCCAAGCTCTTTGCTAACGCATAACATGTGTGACCTTTGTTCCAGTTCCAATAAGTTAATTTTCATCTGAGACCTCATAAGCCTGAACTTCAATGTCTGTATCACTATCGGTGTTTTGGTTAAAACCATTTAACAAGTCTCAGAAGATCCAAACTTTCCCTTACCTTTCTGTCTTCTGAGACCTCCAAGCTCTTTCAACATCTGCCTACTGTCCAGTTCCAAATCTGCTTCCACATTTTCAGTTATCTGTGTAGCAACTCTCCACTGCCCAATATCGATTTTTTGTATAAGGCCATTCTTACATTTCTATAAAGAAATAACAGAGGCTGTGTGATCTGTAAAGAAAAGAGGTTTAATTGGCTTACCATTCTGTAAGCTGTAACAACATGGTTTCAGTATTTGCTTCTGGGAAGGGCCTCAGGAACCTCACAATCACGGAGGAAGGCAAAGAGAGAATGGACAAATCACATAGTGAGAGTGGAGGCAAGAGAGGGAGCATGGAGGTGCCACACACTTTTAAATGATGTGATCTTTTATGAACTCATTCATCACCAAGGGGATGGTACTAAGCCATTAATGAGATATCTGCCCACATGATCTAAGCA
Source organism: Papio anubis (assembly GCF_008728515.1). NCBI lineage: Eukaryota > Metazoa > Chordata > Mammalia > Primates > Cercopithecidae > Papio > Papio anubis. The sequence goes on along the minus strand of NC_044980.1, from coordinate 85,017,778 downwards.
TCTCCACCAGGACCCACCTCCAACAATGGGAATTATATTTCAACATGAGATTTGGAGGGAACAAATATCCAAACTGTATTAGTCATGGTTCTCTAAAGGGACAATACTAATAGGATAGATGTATATGTAAAGAGGAGTTTATTAAGGAGTATTGACTCACACAATCACAAGGTGAAGTGTCACAATAGGTCGTCTGCAAGCAGAGGAACAAGGAAGCCAGTCTGAGTCCCAAAACCTCAAAAGCAGAGAAGTTGACAGTGCAGCCTCCAGTCTGTGACCAAAGGCACAAGAGCCCTTGGCAAATCACTAGTGTATGTACAAGAGACAAAAGGCCTAAGAACTTGGAGTTCAATATTTGAGGGCACCAAACGTCCACCACAGGAGAGAGATGAAGGCCAGAAGACTCAGCAAGTCTGCTCTTTCCATCTTCTGCTCGCTTTATTCTAGCTGCACAGGCAGCTAATTAGATGGTGCCCACCCAGATTGAGAGTGGGTCTGCCTCTCGCAGTCCACTCACTTAAATGTCAGTCTCCTTTGGCAACACCCTCATAGACACATGAAGGAACAATACATTGCATCTTTCAATCCAATCAACTTGACGCTTAATATTAATCATCACAAGTCCACCCATTGTCAACTTAAGCCCATACACATCTCCTGAAATCATATATAATCTTCAAATAAAGATAATAGTAAGGTCATAATTATGCCTAACATAATACAGCTTTCCCTTTTACTACTGGAAGCACACTGATCCTTAACTTAAATGCTATTACACAAAGTTAACACTTAAATGCTGATATGAAGTCAATAAATCTTAAGTCACATGATAAAGGAAAAAAAAGGAAATAAAATAAAGATGCTCTCTCAGTACAGGTGTTTACATGCACAAACATGTTCTTAACCAAAATAAGGAGGAAATAATCATGAAAATTACAGTCTTCATTTCTGCAACTGGTTACAGTTGTAGCTGGTATTGATGACTACCTTCTTCTACTACACATTCTGTATTTCCTTTGCCTACAGTAAACACCTCCTCAGCTGGTCATGGCTTTTTATCTGGTGGGGTGACCCAAACCTTCATTCCTGAAGGGTGTGGTCATTTGTAATTCTGCCTGGGTTGGGTTGTTTTAGTTTCTTATTGACCTTAATCCCAGGACGTGGTAATACTAAGAGATGCCCTAAGGGATCTCCTGTATTCAGTACATACTCTTCCTTACCTCCATTGTGGAGTAGTAGATTCATTTTATCTTGATAGTCTGGGTCAATCATCTCAGCCAACACTGTAACTCTCTTCTTAGCCTGTTGACTTAGAGGTAAGAGGATCCCAAAGTGGCCAAGTGGCAATCTTAACTTCCAGTTAAATGGAATCATTGTTGTGTCTACTGGTGGCAGCATTCTTCCCTCTGGAACTAAGACTCTAGGTAAGTAGAATGTAATGTTGTGGGAACAGGAAGCAAAAATTTTGCTGGTGGGTCACTAGGGGTGATGATGAGTGGTGTCACTTCCACTATCATCCTTTGATTCCTGGATCCATGGTAGAAACCATACCATATATTGGACACTGATTCAGAGCATACATGGTCTTCTGGGGAACTTAACCTTAGCCCTGCTAACTATTGTCAACTAGTTGGCATTGTAATTGTAACTTCAAGAAGCCATTTCACAAGTCTATCAATCCAGCTGCTTCAGGATGATGGGGAACATGGTAAGACCTGGGAATTCCATGAGCATGAGCTCACCACTGCACTTCTTTAGCCATAATGTGAGTGCCTTGGTCAGAGGTAATGCTATGTGGAATACCATGCCAATGGATAAGGCATTCTGTGCAACCACGGATGGTAGTCTTGGCAGAAGCATTGTGTGCAGGATAGACAAAACCATATCCAGAGTAAGTGTCTATTCCAGTGAAGACAAACCACTGCCCTTTCTATGATGGAAGCGGTCCAATATACCCAACCTGCCAGCAAGTATTTAGTTGATCACCCTGAGGAATGGTGTCATATTGAGGGCTCAGTGTTGGTTTCTGCTGCTGGTAAATTGGGCATTCAGATGTGGTCGTAGCCAGATCAACCTTGGTGAGTGAAAGTCCATGTTGCTAAGCCCATGTGTAACCTCCATCCCTGCCACCATGGTCACTTTGTTCATGAGCCCATTAGGTGATGACAGGGTTGGCTGAGGAAAGAGGCTGAGTGGTGTCCACAGAATGAATCATTCTATCCACTTGATTATTAAAATCCTCCTCTGCTGAGGTTACTCTTTGGTGAGCACTCACAAGAGACACAAATATCTTCGCAGTTTTTGGACACTCAGAGAGGTCCACTCATATAACTCTTCCCCAAATTTCTTTGTCACCAATTTTCAACTCATGGTTCTTTCATGTCCCTGACCATACAGCAAAACAATTGGCTCCAGTCCATGAATCAGTACGTAACCACACATCTGACCATTTCTCTTTCCAAGCAAAGTGTACAACCAGGTGCACAGCTCAAAGTTCTGCCCACTGAGAAGATTTTGCTTTGTCACTGTCCCTCAGGAATGCCCTAGAAAGGGACTGTAGTGCTGCAGCTGTCCACTGTCACATGGTGCCTGCAGATCATGCAGAGCCATCTGTAAACCAGGCTCTAGTCTTCTCTTTTTCTGTCAGCTGATCCTAGGGAGTTCTCCATGAGGCCATTCATGCAGACTGGAGGAGAGAAGGTATGGTAGCAGGAGTGGGGACCATGGACATTTGAGTCACTTCCTTATGTAACTTACTAGTGCCCTCAGGACCTACTCGAGCCAGATAATATGTATACCACTTCCATTTGATGATGGAATGCTGCTGTGCTTGGCCAACTTTATGGCTAGGTGGGTCAGAAAGCACCAAGTTCATGACACGCAGTTCATGTCACATGGTCACTTGATGACCCATAGTCAAACATTCATTCCACCAAAGCCCAGTAACAAGTCAAGAGCTGAGAGTAGTTATCTGCAGAAGATGGCAGGGCCTTGCTCCCAAATCCTAGAGGCCCCCACTGTGATTCACCTATGGGGGCCTGTCAAAGGCTCCAAACAGCATCCCTATGTGCCACTGACACATCAAGAACCATTGGATCTGCTGAGTTATACGGCCCAAGTGGCAGAGCAGTTTGCACAGTAGCCTGGACCTGTTGCAGAGCCTTCTCCTGTTCTGGACCCCACTCAAAACTGGCAGCCTTTTGGGTCACTTGATAAATGGGCTGGAATAACACACCCAAATGAGGAATGTGTTGCCTCCAAAATCCACATAGGTCCACTAGGCGTTGTGCCTCTTTCTTGGTTGTAGGAGGAGCCAAATGCAGCAATTTATCCTTCACCTTAGAAGGAATATCTTGACAGGCCCCACATCTCTGGACCCCCAGAAATTTTACTGAGGTAGAAGGTCTCTGAATTTTAGTTGAAATTATTTCCAATCCCCTGGCATGCAAATGTGTCACCAATAAGTCCAGTGTGTTTGCTACTTCTCACTTACTGGATCCATTGAGCATAATGTCATCAGTGTAATGAACCAGTGTTATATCTTGTGGAAAGGAAAAGTGATCAAAATCTCTGCAAACAAGATTATGAGACAAAGTCAGAGAGTTGATATACCCCTAAGGTAGGACAGTGAAGGTATATTTCTGGCCTTGTCATCTGAAGGCAAATTGCTTCTGGTGGGCCTTATGGACAGGAATGGAGAAAAAGGCATTCACCAAATCGATGGTTATAAACCAGGTACCAGCAGATGTGTTAATTTGCTCAAGCAATGAAACCGCATCTGGTACAGCAGCTACAATTGGAGTCACCACTTGGTTTAGCTTACAATAATCCGGTGTCATTCTCCAAGATCTGTCTGTCTTCTGCACAGGACAAATAGGAGAGTTGAACAGGGATGTGGTGGGAATCACCACTTGCGTGTCTTTCAAGCCTTTTATGGCGGCACTAATCTCTGCAATCCCTCCATAGATGTGATACTGTTTTTGATTTACTATTTTTCCAGGTAGAGGCAGTACTGATGGCTTCCATTTGGCTTTTTCCACAATAATAACCATGACCCTACCAGTCACGGAGCCAATGTGGGATTCTGCCAGCTGCTAAGTATGTCTATGCCAATTATGCATTCTGGCACTAGAGGAAATGACCACAGCATGAGCCTAGGGACCCACTGGCCCCAGTGTAACTTGGACTTGAGTTGAAACTCAATTACCTTACTTCCAAAAGTCCCTACTTTAACTAGAGGACCACAGTGATGTTTTGAGTCCCTTAGAATCCAACGTCACCTCAGAGTCAGTGTCCAGTAGTCCCTGAAAGGTCTGATTATTTCCCTTTCCCCAGTGCACAGTTACCCTGGTTGAGGCCAGAGGTCTCCTTTGGGAAGGATGAGGGGAGGATTAACAACACAAACTGTTGGTAATGAGATCCTTCCTCAAGGGGACCTAGCCTCCCTTTGTTACAGGAAAGCGGTCCCAATTCAGACTTCAAGAGAGGGTTCTTGGGTCTCAAGCAAGAAAGAATTTAGGGTAAGTCCACAGTGCAAAGAAAAAGCAAGTTTATTAAGAAAGTAAAGGAATAAAAGAATGGCTACTCCATAGACAGAGCACCCCTGAAGCCTGCTGGTTGCCCATTTTTATGGTTATTTCTTGATATGCTAAACAAGGGGTGGATTATTCATGCCTCCCCTTTTTACACCATATAGGGTAACTTCTTGACATTGCTATGGCATTTGTAAACTGTCATGGCGCTGGTAGGACTGTAGCAGTGATGATGACCAGAGGTCACTCTTGTCACCCTTTTGGTTTTGGTGGGTTTTGGCTGTCCCCATTACTGCAAGCTGTTTTATCAGCAAGGTCTTCATGACCTTTACTTTGTGCTGACCTCCTATCTCATCCTGTTCCTTTGAATGCCTTAACCATCTGAGAATGCTGCCCAGTAGGTTTCAGTCTCATTTTACCCAGATCCTATTTAAGATGGAGTTGCTCTGGTTCACACATCTCTGACACCTTCACGCAAGGGGTTCTGAGTCTGTAAACTGTAAACTGATTCAAGTATGGAAATTGATTGAGGGCTCATGATTCTATATTTTTATAATTCAAATTAGTATTTTGTCCACTCGACCTAGAAGTTTTCTGCTTATACAAATTAAGTAAGAATGCAGTAGGCTTCCTATCTATTTCACTTCTAGAAATACCATGATTAATTTGACAATGCCAGAGCTCTAGACAAAGAATCTACGCCATTCACAAAAATTCAAAAAATTGGTGTTTAAGAAAGCTAAAAACACAAAAAGAAAGCAAAATAAAAATGGACAAATGAGATCATATTAAGGTAACAAATTTCTGTACAGCAAAGGAAAAAAATCAACAAAGTGAAGAGACAACCCACAGAATGGGAGAAAATATTTACAAACTACCCATCTGACAAGGGATTAATAACCAGAATATATAAGAAGTTCAAACAACTCTGTAGAAAAAAATTGAATAATCTAATCAGAAAATGGGCAAAAGACTTGGACATTTCTCAAAAGATGATGTACAAATGGCAACCAGGCATATGAAAAGGTGCTCAACATCATTAATCATCAAAGAAATGCAAATCAAAACTACAATGACTTATTATCTCACCCCAGTTAAAATGACTTTTATCCAAATGTCAGGCACTAGCAAATGTTGGTGAGGATGTGGAGAAAGCAGAATCTTCATACACTCTTGGTCAGAATGTAAATTAGTACAGCCACTATGGAGAACAGTTTGGAGGTTCCTCAGAAAGCTAAAAATAGAGGTACCATATGATCCAGCAATACCATTCCTGGATATATACCCAAAAGTACAAAACTCAGTATATTGAAGAGATATCTGCACTCCATATTTGTTGTAGCACTGTTCACAATAGCCAAGATGTGGAAGCAACCTAAGTGTGCACCAACAGATAAATGGATAAATAAAATGTAGTACACATACACAGTGGAGTACTATTCAGCCATAAAAAAAGAATAAGATATTGTCATTTGCAACAACATGGATGAAAATGGAAGACATTATGTTTAGTAAAATACCCCAGTCACAGAAAGACAGACATGTCATAGTTTCACTTATTTGTAGGAGATAAAAATCAAAACAATTGAACTCATGGAGATATAGAGTAAAAAGTTGGTTACCAAAGGCTACAAAGGGTGGGAAGATCAGTAGAGGTGGGGATGGTTAATGGGAAAAAAAAAAGTTAGAAAGAATAAGACCTAGTATTTGATAGCATAACAGTATGACTATAGTTAATAATAACTGTACATTTTAAAGTAACTGAAAGAGCATAATTTGATTGTAACACAAAGCATAAATTCTTGAGAAGATGGATACCCAACTTTCCATGATTTGATTATTGCATATTGCATGCCTGTGCCAAAATATCTAATATATCCCATAAATAAATACACCTACTATGTGCCCACAAAAATTAAAGATTAAAACAAAACAAAAAAACCTACAAACCATTCCTCTCTGAAATTCATCACCTCCAAAGGGTTTGAATATCAACAGGGAATTAGCATTTATTTTTTAATTTAACAAAAGTATCTTGTTAAAATGCTAATATCCAGTTTTGAGCTAAAAGTGATTGTTTAAAGTCAATTAATGTAATCTACCATGTCCACAGATTAAGAGAAAAATCACATGACTATATCAATAGATGCAGAAAAAGCATTTGATAAAATCTAACACCAATTTATTATCATAACTAGGAATAGAAGGGAACTTCCTCAACTTGGAGAACATCTTCAAATTACCTATAGCTAGCATCATATTTAATGGTGAAAACTTGAAGCTTTCCCACTAATATCAGGATCAAGGTATTTCCTCTCATCTAACTAATTCAATAAGACCTAACTAATTCAATAAGACCAAAAAGGAAAGTTATACTGATTGGGAAGGAAGAAATCGTTATCTTTTTCTCTCACATGACATGAACATGAATGTAAAAATTCAAAATAATCAACAAAACACCTTCTGAAACTAATAAGTCATTATAGCAAGTTTGCAAAATACATACTTAATATATAAAAGCCAATCACTTTCCTACATGTCAGTAATGGCCAAGTGCAAAGTGAAATTAAAAACACTATACTATTTACATTAGCACCCAAAATATGTAATATTTGATATAAATCTAAAAATATAGTATAAGAGCTATACGAGGAAAACTACAAAATCTGATGAAAAATGCTAGAACTAAATAAATAGAAATTATTCCATGTTGAAGGACAATAAGACTCAAAATTGTCCAGATGTCAGTGTTTTCCATCTATATCTCTTGATTCTATTCAATTCCAATCAAACTCTTAGCAGGTTATTTTGTGGATATCAAAAGCTGATTCTAAAATGTATATAAAGAGGCAAACGATCAGAATAGCATATTCAATGTTGAAAGAGATGAACAGATGACTGACTGACTTCAATACATAGTGTAAAACTACAGTATTCAAGGAAATGGCGTTCTGGCAAATAAATGAACACATAGATCCATGAAGAGTAGAGACCTCAGAAATACACCCACATGTAGTCTACTGATCTTTGACAAAAGAGCAAAGGCAGTATGATGGAGCAAAGGTAATCTTTTCAATAAATGGTGCTAAAACAACTTAAAATTTACATTCACAAAAATGTAGACAAAGGAGCTACACCATTCACAAATATTAATTCAAAATGGGTTACAGATCAAAATGTAAAATGCAAAGCTGTAAAACTCCTAGAATATAATATAGGAGACAATCTATATGATCTCAGATATGACTATGACATTTTAGATATACATTAAAGGCACAATCCATGAAATAAAGAATAAGTTGGACCTTCTTAAAACTGAAAACGTCTGCTGTGCAAAAGGTATTTTGAAAAGAATTGAAGGATAAACCAGACTGAGAAAATATTTTCAAGAGACCCACAAAAGACTATTATCCAAAATATGCAAAAAAAAACCACTTAAAACTTAATAAGAAAATGAGCAACTTATTAATAAAATAACCAAAGACCTGAACAGACAGCTCACCAAAGAAGGTATACAGATGGCAAATAAGTATATAAAAAGATGTTCCACATCTTATGTCATCTGGGAAATGCAAATTAAAACAATAATGAAATGTCACTATTCACCTTTTAGAATGGCCAAAATCCAGAAGGCTGACAAGACCAAATGCTAGAAAGGATGTGGTACAGCAAGAACCCTCATTTACTTCTTGTGGGAATGCAAAATGATACGACCACTTTGGAAAAGAGTTTGGCAGTGTCTTACAAAACTAAACATAGTCTTACAGTATGATTCAACAATTGCACTCTTTGCTGTTTACCCAAATGAATTGAAAATTTATGGCCCATAAAAACTTGCACATGAATGTTTATAGCGGCCTTATGTATAATTGACAAAACTTGGAAGGAACCAGAATGTTCTTCAGAAGGTGAAAGGATAAACTGTGGTACATCTGACAATGGAATATTATTCAGTATTAAAAAAATACGAGCTATGAAGCTATGGAAGACATGAAAGAAACTTAAATGCATCTTGTAAGTGAAAGAAGCCAAAGTGAAAAGCTTACATATATATGATTCCACCTATATGAGCTTATGGAAAAGGAAAATTATGGAGACAGTAAAAAGGTCAGTGGTTTTTAGCAATTAGCAGGGAAGGAATGATGAACAGGGAAAGCACAGAGGATTTAAGGCAGTGAATCTATTCTGTATGCTATTACAGTGGTGAACACATGTTATTATACATTTATCACAACCCACAGGATTTATAGCACCAACAGTGAACTCTAATGTAATGTATGGAGATGAATCAATGTAGGTTCGTCTATTAAAAAATATGTACCACTGTGGTGCAGGATGTTGATATGCACAACGGGGGAGGCTGTGCATGTGTGGGGACAGGAGCTATATTTGCCTCCATGTGTTTCCTGCCCAATTTTACTGTGAACCTTAAACTTCTTTTTACAAAGTTTATTAATTTAAAAATTGTAGTTTTAAAATTCTTGATCTATTATAATTTGGCTGCTTATGCTTCTGTGGTGCAAAAATTCAGAAGTCAACAGATACAGATTTAATTTCTGCCTGTGTGACTTTAGGCAAGTTATTTCACCTCTTTTATACTCAGATATCTGATCCATTAAATGGGGTTAAAAAGTCTGTTTCTGGGCTCTTTGTAAGTTATCGGTGTAACTATTATCACTGTAATAACATTATTCTTACTGAAAATAATCCCTCTTATTTAAATCGAATTAATTCTAATTAAATAATGTTGTACTACAAGAAAATTGTGTGAGTTGTCATTGTTTTTAAAATTTCATTTTTCTTTTGCAATGTATTATGCAGCTATTTTTTAGAAATACTATTTAGTTGCTTAAAAGTAATATACTGTCTCAGTTTGGTGAAGAGTTTTCCATTTTTTCCTCCTCTTTCTGTTTCTAATGGTTTTGCTCAAATATTCTCTACTTTTTAATTTTTTAATTTTTTTAGACGTGCGATCTTGCTATGTTTTCCTTGAAGTCCTGGGCTAAAGTGATCCTCCTACCTTGGCTGGCCTCCAAAACTGCTGGGATTATAGGTGTGAGTTACCATGCCCACATCTCTAGCCTTTCTGGTTTTATATGCTTGATCTGTCAATTTCTAATATATGTAAGTTAAAGTTATCCTTTTTATTTTGAATGCATTTTTTACTGTTAATTCTGTTTTCTTTTTTAATCTGTAATTCTGCTTACGGTTTTGTGTGATAGATACTGAGCATTTCTAACTTGAAAATCAGAAGTCCAAAATGCTCCACAGTCTGAAACTTTTTGAGCACCAACATCACATAACAAATAGAAAATTCCACACCTGACTTCATGTTACAGGTGGCAGTCAGAATGCATGCACACAACAAAGAGTTTATTCAACATTCCCAAGGGAAAAAAAGACTTTTCCCAGACCCCTTAAGCTGTGATGTATCTTTTACTTGAATACCAAGATTCCTCCACATGAGCACTCTCCCAAAAGGTAATAATATGGCAGATGTCCAGGGTGGATATGCCAACAGATGGTTCCCATGATGCCCTACGTGGGGCTAAGTCCTACATGAATTGCTTAATGCATGTTTTTTTGCTTGTGGTGTAAAGATATTGTTGAAAATATCAAAAAGGCCCACAGATACCCTTATGGGTAACAATAATAAGAAAAAGAGGAAGTATTTATATTCATCTATAGCACAGAAAATCAAGGTGTTGGAGACACTGGACTGGGGTGTAAGTATGAAATGTTGTAAGGAAAAGTATTGTGTTAGAATGACCAACATGTATGACCAGAAGAAACAGAAGGATAAATTCTCGAAGTTCTATCATGACAGTGATAAACAGAAGTTAGTAAAAAAAAAAAAGAAAAAAAAAAAGGAAAAACACTGCATAATGCTAAAAATGAAGACCTTGATTGTGTATTAAAATAGTGAATCTCTTACTGTCACAGTGAACACATGACACTTAATGGTATGCAGATTATAAAAAAGGCAAACATTTATCACAACAAACCAAAAGTTGAAAAGAACTGTGAATATTCAACAGAATGGTTGTAGAAATTTAAGAAATAATAGCATTATATTTTTTAAAATTTGTAGTGATAAAGCATCTGTTGATCATAAAGGAGCAGATTCATTGACAAGTTTTCCCAGGTCATTGCTGATAAAAGCCTGATGCCATAACAAGTTTATACAGTTGAAAAAGCATCTTTGTTTCTGTATTATTGCCCCTTAAAGACACTGACTAACAGCTTATGAGAGAGCCTTTTTAGGAATTAAGAATGCCAAGAATAGAATAATTGCTGGGATGTGCTAATGCAACAGACATGCATAAGTATAAACTTGCTGTAATAGGAATAAGCTTGTGTCCTCATTGTGTTAAAGGAGTAAATTTTTTACCAGTTTATAATTATGCTAAAAAAGGCATGAATCTCCACAGCCATATTTTCTGATAGGTTTCACAAATGTGTTGTACCAACAGCTCATGCTCACTGCAGGGAAGCCAGACTGGATGATGATGATAAGATTTTGTAATTCCTTGACAACTGTTCTGCTCATTCTCCAGGTAAAATTTTTATCAAAAATAATATTTATGCCATGTACTTTCACCAAATGTGACTTCATTAATTCCATGTGACCAGGATATCCTTAGATTAATGAAAAGTAAATATAAAAATACTATCTTGAATGCCTGCTAGCAGCAGTAAACAAAGGCATGGGTGTGAAAGGTTCTCAAAGGAGTTTAGCATGAAGGATGCTATATATGCTGTTGCCAATGCTTGGAACACAGTGACTAAAAACAGAGTTGTGCATGCCTGGCACAATCTCAAGCCTGTGACTATGTTCAGTGATAATGATAAACAAGGTGGTGACTTTAGAGGATTCCATATGTCAAGTGAGAAAAAAATGATGTCTAACATCCTTAAATATGTAAAAATGTATCTTTGGAGTCTCTCAATAAACTGGAAGAAGTGAATATCAAAAAAATGTGGAGTGGATACATAATATTTGTACACTTATGTACATTTAATAGCTACATGTCCTATTTTGATAAAAGCATTCAATATGTAATGATAAAATCAGGATATTTTTGTTTCTAAAAGTAATCAGATGGCTGCCCCTTGCAAACGAAATTATAGCAGATAGCCAACTGTATTCCCACCACTAAGGGTCTCTAGATATTTTAAGTAGTAAATAATTTGACTTACGAAATTAAATTTTTGTATACATTGTTGAAAGAGTAAAGATATATGTTTAAGTCTATAAATGATTTCTAAAATAATACTCAACTGACCCACTCTTGATAAGAGCTATTATCTCTGGGGGTATGTTGGAATGGAAAAGCTATCATACGCAGGGGGGGCCTTTAATCTCCACATCCAAGCAGATCTCTAAGCAGCTGGAGCTCCCACTCACCTGGATCAATGGCCTTAGCTGCCCTACTCTTTGTATGAAGTGACCATGGTGAAGCCGGGCCATCTCAACTCCTAACACAGGCATAACTCTAGGCATTCAGGTCACTCACTCGACTGAATCAGCAGCCTGAGCCACACCATCCTGTTTGTGCAGAGACTGTGATGCAGTGGTGCTCCCTATGCTCCATGCCCAGAAAGCTCTCTGGGCATCTAGAACACCCATTCCCCAGAAGCAGGAATTTAGACCACCTCCCCTCCTCATGCAGAGAACTTGAGGCTAAGGTGGTTTCCCATCTCTACACCTAGGAACGCTTCTGGGTGCTTGGGCCACCAGGTGGGATCCACTCAACACTGGTGCTTGTACTTGCCACTGGGGGACCCATAGGTGGGTCTGCCCTGTGTGGCCCCACCTATCGTGTTCCCTTCCTTCCAGGCCTGACTAGGGAGCTCAGATCACTGTGTGCTCCACAGATTAGCCCATTACCTGAGGCAACAGAGAGCTCCTTCCAGTAAACAAGGATCAAGTAGATATCCATCTGTGTTGGTCTCAGCTTGCTCTTTCCCATAAGTGCCATCTACGCCACTTGAAAAGGTTCAAACACATAGCCTGATAACAGAAGGACATAGGACAATAGAAGTGAAGCCAAAGACCCTACCTAATATTCTCCCCTATTGAGGTGGGAAAGGAAAAGAAAAAAACATGCTATCCACATGAAAATTAGTACAAAAATTAGAAGTGCCAGTGTCTTAAGCCAAAAAAGGAACCAGCACAGGAATTCTGGCACCATGAAAAATCTGATGTGACACCAACAAGGATCACACTAACTCTCCAGCAATGGTCCCTAACAAAAATGGAAGCTAAGAAATGACAGATAAAGAATGTAAAATATGCATGGCAAAGAAGCCAAACAAGATCCAAGACAAGTTTGAAAATCAACAAACAAAAAACTTCTAAATCAATCCAGAAAATGAGGGAAGAGATAAGCATCTTAAAAAGAAACCAATCAGGGCTTCCGGAATTGAAAAACACACTTAAAGAATTTTAAAATACAATTCAAAGCTTTTTTTGTTTGTTTGTTTGTTTTTTTTTTTTAGGGCATTCTCAAAGAAAAGATATTCCCATGAAGAATTTCATATCCCAGCAAAGCACTAGCAAAGGAGAAATAAAATATTTTCCAGACAAGCAATTACTAAGCGAATTTGTTACCATTAGACCAGACCTACAACAGATCATTATGGGTCTTCTAAACTTGAAAATGAAAGAAAAATACCTGCTACTACAAAAACACACGTAAGTACATAGCCCATAGACCCTATAAAGCAACTATGCAATAGAAACTACAAAGCAACAGGCTAACAACTTCATGATAGGATCAAAACCTCACATATCAATAGTAATATTCAATGTAAATAGTCTAAACCTCCCACTTAAAAGGCATAGAGTGGCAAGTGGAATAAAAAAAAGCAAGATCCTTCCACTCCTATCTTCAGGAGACCCATCTCACTTTTAATGATACTCATAGACTCAATGTAAGGGGTTGTAGAATAATCTTCATGCAAATGGAAAACAGAAAAGAGCAGGACTACTATTTTTATATCAGATAGAACAGATGTTAAACCAACAAGAGTAAAAAGGGACAAAGAAGGGCATTACATAATGATAAAAGGATCACTTCAACTAGACCACTTAGCTATTTTAAATATATATCCACCCAACATTGGAGCACTCAGATTCATAAAACAAGCATTTCTAGATGTACAAAAAGAATTAGCCACACAATAATGATGGGTGACTTCAACACCTCACTGATGTAGCTTTAGACAGACCAATTTGTTCTTTGTTAGGTAGAAAATTAACAAAGAAATTCTGAACTTAAATTCACCACTTGACCAATTGGACCTAATAGACGTCTGCAGAACACCCAACAACCAACAGAATATATTTTCTTCTCATGTGCACACAGAACATACTCTAAGATTGACCACACACTTGGGCATAAAGCGAGTCTCAATAAACTAAAAAAATTGAAATCATGCCAACCGTACTCTTGGACCACAGTAGAATGAAAATAGAAATCAATACCAAAAGATCTCTTCAAACCATACAATTACATGGAAATCGAACAACTTGCCCCTGAATCACTTTTGCATAAACAATAAAATTTAGGAGGAAATAAAAAAACTCCTTGAAACAAATGAAAATAGAGACACAACATACCAAAAGCCAGAGGTGTTGGTGTGCAGCAAAAGCAGTGTTAAAAGAAAAGTTTATAGTGATAAACATCTACATCAAGAAGTTAGAAAGGTTGCAAATTAAAGATAAAACACCACATCTAGAAAATAAACAACTAAAATCAGAAGAGAATTAACAAAATTAAAACTGAAAATTTCATACAAAGAATCAACAAACTTTAAAGGGATAAACAAGATCAATAGACTAAACAAAGAGAAATAGATAAACAAAGAGAAAAAGGGAGAAGATCCAAATGAGCATTATCCAAACGACAAAGGTGACATTACAAGTGATATCACAGAAATACAAAAGATCCTCAGAGAATGATATGAACACATTTATGCATACAAAGTAGAAAATCTAGAGAAAATTGATAAATTACTGGAAACACACAACCTCACAAGATTGAATCAGGAAGAAATTGAAACCCTGAAAGACAGATATTGAGTTCTGAAATTAAATAATAAAAAAAAAGCTTACCAACCAAATAGCCCAAACAAACAAACAAAACAAACAAACAAACAAACAAAAACCCAAAGCCCTGGATCACAGGGATTCAAATTCTACCAGCTGTACAAAGAAGAACTGCAACCACTTCTAATGAAACTATTCCAAAAGGTTGAAAAATGGATTCTCCCTAATTCCTTCTACAAAGTCAGCATCACCTTGATACCAAAACCTGGCAAAGACACAACAACAAAAAAAACTACAGGCCAATACTCCCAATGAATATAGATGCAAAAGTCGTCAACGAAATTCAAGCAAACGAAACCCAATAGCACATCTACGAGGTAATCAGGCTGGGCACAGTGGCTCACACCTGTAATCCCAACATTTTCGGAGGCTGAGGCAGGTGGATCACCTGAGGTCAGGAGTTGGAGACCAGCCTGGCCAACATGGCAATACCTTGTCTCTATCAAAAATATAAAAATTAATCAGGCGTGGTGGCATTCACCTGTAAACCCAGCTACATGGGAGGCTGAGACATGAGAATTGCTTGAACCTGGGAAGTGGGGGTTGCAGTGAACTGAAATAGCACCGCTGCACTCCAGCCTGGGCAACAGAGTGAGACTCTGTCTCCAAATAAATAAAGAGTAATTCATCACAATCAAGTAGGCTTTATTCCTGGGATGCAATGTTGGTTCAACATATGCAAATCAATAAATGTGATTCACCACATAAACCAAAAGAAAAACAAAATCCATATGATCATCTTAAGAGACACAGATAAAGCTTTCAATAAAATCAAACATCCTTTTATGATAAAAACCCTCAACAAACTAAGCATTGAAGGAACACACTTCAGAATAATAAAAGCCATCTATGACAAGCCTAACAGCCAATATCATGCTGAATGAGCAAAAACTGGAGGAATTCCTCTTAAAAACAGGAACAAGACAAAGATGTCTATGATTGTAACTCCTATTCAGCATGGTACTGGAAGTCTTAGAGTAATCAGGCAAGAGAAAGAAATAAAAGGCATCCAATTAGAAAAAGAAGTCAAATTATCTCTCTTCACTGACAATATGACTCTACCGATACAATATCCTAGACACTCTGCCAAAAGACTTTTAGAACTGATGAATTATTTCAGTAAAGTTTCAGGATACAAAATCAATGTACAAAAATCAGTAGCATTTCTATAAACCAAAACTGTTCAAATTGAGAGACAAATCGAGAATGAAATCCAATTCAAAATAGCCACACAGGCCGGGCGCGGTGGCTCAAGCCTGTAATCCCAGCACTTTGGGAGGCCGAGACGGGCGGATCACGAGGTCAGGAGATCGAGACCATCCTGGCTAACACAGTGAAACCCCGTCTCTACTAAAAATACAAAAAATTAGCCGGGCGAGGTGGCGGCGCCTGTGGTCCCAGCTACTCGGGAGGCTGAGGCAGGAGAATGGCGGGAACCCGGGGGGCGGAGCTTGCAGTGAGCCGAGATCGCGCCACTGCACTCCAGCCTGGGCGACAGAGCGAGACTCTGCCTCAAAAAAAAAAAAAAAAAATAGCCACACAACAAAATAAAATACCTAGAAATACATCTAACCAAGGAGGTAAAAGATCTCTACAAGGAGATCCACAAAATAGTGCTAAGAGAAGTCATAGATGACACAAATAGAAAAACATTCCATGCTCATGGATCAAAAGAATCAATAGCATTAAAGTGATCATACTGCCCAAAGCAATTTACAGATTCAGCACTGTTCCTATACAACTACCAAGGTCATTTTTCATATTCTAAAATTCATATGGAACCCAAAAAGAACCCCAAATAGCCAAAGCAATCCTAGGCAAAAAGAACAAAGCCAGAGACATGACATTACTCACATTACCTGACTTCAAACTGTACTGTAAGGCTGCAGCAACCAAAGCAGCTTGCTACTGGCACAAAAGCAGACACACAGACTGATGAAACAGAATAGATAACCCAGACATAAAGCTTCACACAACAAATTGATCTTTGAAAAGGTCAACAAAGATAAACAATGGGGAAAAGAGTTCCTATTCAATAAATGGTGCTTGGATAACTGGTTAGCCATATGCAGAAGAATAAAACTGGACCCCTACTTTTCATGATATACAAAAATTGACTCAAGATATGTTAAGGGTTTAAATGTAAGACCTCAAACTATAAAAATTATACAAGAAAACCTGAGAAATGCCCTTCTCGCCGGGCGCGGTGGCTCAAGCCTGTAATCCCAGCACTTTGGGAGGCCGAGACGGGCGGATCACGAGGTCAGGAGATCGAGACCATCCTGGCTAACACGATGAAACCCCGTCTCTACTAAAAGATACAAAAAACTAGCCGGGCGTGGTGGCGGGCGCCTGTAGTCCCAGCTACTCCGGAGGCTGAGGCAGGAGAATGGCGTGAACCCGGGAGGCGGAGCTTGCAGTGAGCCGAGATCGGGCCACTGCAATCCAGCCTGGGCGACAGAGCGAGACTCCGTCTCAAAAAAAAAAAAAAAAAAAAAAAAAAAAAAAAAAAAAAAAAAAAAAAGAAATGCCCTTCTCGCCATCAGCCTTGACCAAGAATTTATGGCTAATTCCTGAAAAGCAACTGCAACAAAGAAAAATTGACAAATGGAACCTAATTAAATTTAAGAGCTTTTGCACAGCAAAAGAACCTATCAACAGAGTAAACAGACAATCTACAGAATAGGAAAGAATATTCCCAAACTATGCATCTGACAAAGGTTTAATATGCAGAATATATAAGAAAGTTAAATCAACAAGTGAGAAACAAACAACCCCATTAAAAATAGACAAAGGATATGAACAGAAGCTGCTCAAAAGAAAGCATATAAGCAGCCAACAAACCTATGAAAAAATGCTCCACATCACTAATTATCAGAAAGATGCAAATCAAAACCACAATGAGATACCTACCATCTCACACTATTCACAATGGCTATTATTAAAAAGTCAAAAAGTAACAGATGTTTACAAGGCTGCAGAGAAAGGGCAATCCTTATACACTGTTGATGGGAATGTAAATTAGTTCAGCCATTGTGGAAACCAGTGTGGAGATTTTTCAAGGGATGTAAAACAGACCTACTATTTGACCCAGCAATCACATTACTGCATATATACCCAAAGGAAAGTAAATCATTCTACCAAAAAGACACATGCACTTGTATGTTCATTCACAATAGCAGAGACTTGGAATCATCCTAGATTCTCATCAACAGTGGACTGGACAAAGAAAAATGTGGTACATATATACCATGGAATACTATGCAGCTATAAAAAGAATATAAAATCATGCCCTTTGTAGCAATGTGGATGCAGCTAAAGGCCATTATCCTAAGCAAGTGATGAAGGAACAGAAAACCAAACACCATGTGTTCTCACTTATAAGTAGGAGCTAAACATTTAGTATACATGGGCATAAAGATGGGAGCAATGGACATTGGAGACTGCTAGAGAGAGGAAGGAGGAGGGAGAGGGCTGAGGGTCTGCCTATTGGGTGCTAGGCTCATTGCCTGGGTGACTGGATCATCTGGACCCGAAACCTCAGTGTCATGTGGTGTTCCCATATGACAGAACTGCACATGTACCCTCAGATTTAAAGTAAAATTTGAAATTATTAGAAAAAAAAGACCCATATGGATATGAAGCTGAATTTTTGAATTCAGGAAGAGCAAAATAGTAGGGCTAATAAATAAATTCAAAATCTTGTGCTTTCTTATGATTAGAAGGTATTCACTCTGATATTTTTTCCAAAGCCTATATTCCCAGTCTAATTAAGTGAAAAGATCAGATAAATCCAAATTGAGGGTCATTTTATAAAGTATTTATAAAGTCAGTGCTTTTCAAAATTGTCAAGGTCATGAACAAGGAAAGATAGGCAACTGTTCTACATCAGAGGATACTTGGGAGACATGCTGACTAAATGCAATGGAGAATCCTGGAATGGATCCTAGAACAGAAAAGGGATATGAGTGGAAAAATAGACAAAATTCCAACATAGTTTGTGGTTTAGTTAATAAAACTGTACTAATGTTAGTTTCTTAGTTTTGAAAAATGTACCTTGGTTATCTAAGATGTTAGTTGACATTGAGGGGAACTAGAGAATATATGAGAATTTTCTGTACTGTCTTTGCAGCTTTCCTGTAGATCAAAAATTATTTCAAAATAAAAAGATTGTATTAAAAAAAAAAGAAGATCTAGAAAATCTAAATAGAGCAATTAAAATGGAAGGAATAAAATAACTATCATAGGGCTACCTTTCCCAAAAAGAAAACAGAAAAGCAACCACAACTTCCGTCAGTGTAACTCCTTCTGGATACCTAGAAATTTGGGGGGAAAAAAATCTTTTATCCTGGAATGCCAGATCAGAATTATTTCTCTGCTATTGCTGCTGCCTTAATGATGTCTCAAATTCTTGGAAGCTAAAGAATGGGTAATGGAACGCTGTTGTGAAGACAGTTCATGTTCTTCAACTATTCTAGTTTTATTGCTACTTTTATTGCTTTCTAATCCCTTGGGGAAAAAAATGTGTGCAGATAGATAGATAGATAGATAGATAGATAGATAGATAGATAGATAGATAGATAATGATACATACATAGTTTAGATGGATTCCCATACACTTCAATTTTTAGTTCCTTCCACACTTTTATTTTTTCTGTAGCTATTAACTTCTCAATTATTGATTGCCTATAATAACTTTCCTGTAGATTTACGTGTTTTAATTTTGATGTAGAGGCTTCTTTTGAGCCAGGCATGTACTTTTAAGTTTTGTTCCTCCCTCGTCTTTTCTTCTGTGTTCACCTATCTCTGTGGAAGGACTTTTCATTTTTCCTTCACACATACTTTTGGTCTCCTTGTCCAGAAGCAGGTCAACTTTGGTTCTTAGGGGCTTCTACCCTGAGTGGATATTGAAAACATACTCAGTATCTATTTCCCACAGAGTAGTAGAATATCTTGATGCCCTCTGCTGCTGTACTATGAGCTCAGCAGATTTAAAGCTTTAGCCCCATTCATTGCATTTTGCATTTTTTCTTTTGATTCACAGCAATTCATGTGTTTTTTTTAATTGCTATCACTTTTTAATAGTATTAATACTTTAAACATATTTTCCTTATCACTGCTGACTTTGATATTGTGGAATGGCCTCAAATGTAAACTTTTATTGACATCCTTTGGATGTCTTTATTTTTATATCTTCTAGATATGTAGAATTTGTAAATTGTAAACTGTCACTTAAAAGTTTGGTAGGAAACGATCAGAGGCTGACCCCTTTATGTGACATGTGAGCACTCATGAGTGTAGGCTAGAGATGGAAGTTTTTCTCATACTACATGTGGGAGTCACAGAACAGGCACTGAAAATACATTATTTTAAGTGTAGCAAAGCCGCAGTGGGCAATTGCTTGCTAGATGCTGACAGTCAGGAAAGGGTTTATACATAATAATGTAATCTTTAGATAAAGATCTAACTATTACCCCATTAGACAGTGTATGTAGTTAAGGGAAAGTCAGGCACACTTTTTAAACTCTCTGTGTGTACTGAATGCTTTTCATTTTAAAATGAGGAAAGTGACAAATGGAATGAAGGAGGAAAGGAAGTAGCCAGGGAAGAAATGAGGCAGAGAGGGAAGGAAAAAAGAAAAGAAGAAAGGGAGACAAACACAAGATTTATGTATACAAGATTATTGCAGAAGACCTAATGAAGTTCTACTCCATGATCTAGAAGAAGAAAATATCTCCAAACATTATTTGCTGTTGGAAAGAGAAAAAAGGTTTAGAAAACACTTGGAGGCTTTAGAGTTAAAATGGTGGTAGATAACATATGTATGATATTGTTCCTTCCAATCACCAATTAGAGAACTCATGGAGATTCAGCAATAACCTGAAGTGAACCAAATAAGAAAAGACTACAGACCTAAATCTGGGTAAGCATTCTGCTTGATAAGTCATGACACATTCTTATAATATATACAAAACAATCCACATTCTGGACCAAAATAAATCCCCTAAATAAGGTAGGACATAAAAAAAAAAAATCAGAACACAGTGAACAGCCCTATCTCCAACATGCATTGGCTTCTCTCCCTCTTATACCTAAGCAGAATGAGGTTGATCCAAATGTTATGTTCAGAAGTATAGAATTGAAAAAGCAAGCAGCAGCACTGGGGAAGAAGTAAAGGAATTAGATAGGATATAGCTTTTTATGTTCTAAGAAAATTCCAACAGTAAGTGAATGTTGGAACAAGAGAATCTTAGCGTTGAGGCAGCAGATGATCCAAGTACAGTTTACAGAACTACTCTACGAATTGCAAATCAAGCTTAGGCTGGTGCTTCAGGCTGAGATTTAAGAGGATAAACCACCTACTACTCAAATAGTGACAGGAGCTGTGAGACCTGGTATCTACCCTAAGGGCAAATACTCTACCCATTCAAGGCAAATAAAAATACATCTGTGAATTACCAAAAGAACATAAAGAAAAAGAAAATTATACCTAATAGTCATAAGAAAAATATAACTTTCAAAATAACCTTCATAAGAAAAATAGACTGTTTTTTTAAGGCAAGCAGCAGCTTGTTGTCTTCGAAATAATGCAAGAGGAAATGAGTTACGTGAAGCAGAAACAAGAAGCCTTAAGGAGAAAACTGAGTGAGTTAAGATGAAAGGCGGGGTGGAGGGGCCTGGCACCATCAGAGTGGCATAATAAAAATCCACATTGGAGGTAGTCCCAATTGGATTTGATTATAGAAAATCAAGTTAGTCGTGTGGAGTATAAATTTGAGAGGCTTACCCAGAATGCAGAGAAAGGGGAATGATTAAAAACTAGTTAAATAACATGTGAAAAGATAAAGAACAGAAATCCAATCCAATAATTAAGAATTATTAATTTTCTGGAGAAGAAACAAAAGCAAGTATAAACAGAATTATTTCTTGATCTAAAAACAAATGAACAAGCAAATAAACAACACCTGAAATCATATAAATAAGCTAATCAATTTAAGAGCGGGGTAGGCTAAATAATGCCCCCCCCCCCAAGATATTTACATCCCAATCTCTGAAATCTACGAATGTCACCCTGTACAGAAAACGGACTTTGCAGATATTATTAAATTAAGGATTTTAACATGGGAAGATGATCCTGGATTATCTGGGTGGGCTCTAAATGTAATGACAAGTGTCCTTAGGAAAGGAGAGTATGGGATATTTTACCACAGAAGTGGGGAAGTCAGTTTGACCAGGAAAGCAGACATTGGAGTGATGCAGCCACAACCCAAGAAATGCCAGCAGCCGCCAGAAACTGGAAGAGGCAAAGAACAGATTCTCCCCTGGAGCTTCCAAGAAGGAGCCAAGCCCTCCCAACAAACCTTTATTTCAGCCCAGTGAGATTTATTTTGGATTTCTGCTTTCCGGAATTGTAAAAGAAAACATATGTGTTGTTTCAAGCTGTTATATTTTTGGCAATTCATGACAGTAATAGGAAACAAATACAGATTAAGATATTAATCTATTTAGGATTCTTGAAAAATATTTGTAACTCAAGAGAGAAATTAGGTCTAAAAACATCCAAGAAGAAAAGCAAAACAAAAATTAGCAAATAGACTTTTAAAAAAATATGTGACTGATCCCATGATTCCCCTGCACAAACTAAACTTCAGAATACAATTAACAAAGTTTCAGTTACAAAGAACTCAAAGAATTTCACTTATAGCCAAGTCAACATTCAAATTGTTCATATGAAAACTTAACTTTAACTGAGACTTGGTAGATTTCAAAAGATATATTTTCAAAAATAATTAAAAACTACCCTGTCTCTACTAAAACAAACAAACAAACAGCCTGGCATGGTGGCAGGAGCCTGTAATCCCAGCTAGTCAGGAGGCTGAGGCAGGAGAAACGCTTGAACCCGAGAGGTGGAAGTTGCAGTGAGTTGACTTCGCGCCACTGCACTCCAGCCTGGGCGACATTGCAAGACTCCGTCTCAGAAAAAAAAAAAAAAAAAACTACTCAAAACCTGAAACCATAGTATAAAGTGCTTTCACAAGATCATTGAAACTGGTAAACCAAACAATGTATATAAATAATCACAATTGAGACCATTGACAATCGGAATGAAAATATAAAACTTAATGTAAATTTTAATCTAAATAAAAATCTAAGATGCAAAATTTACATTATGGTTTTATGATTGGGAAAACAAAGGCAGATTATAAACATATGCTAAATTTTTTATCTTGAATGTGCAAAAACCAAATGCCATCCTTACCACATTTGTTTTTTTCCTTTTTTTGATTTATGGAAATTTTCAAATATAGAAACAGCAGAAGACAAATACAATGTATATCTACATTTATACCACCCAGATTGATAACATTTTCTCATATTTGCTTTACCTTAAATTTGTTTCACGTTTTCAGAGACACACACCACACAAGCACAGTTATGTGTCATATGTTTCAGTCAAGACTGGAATGCATATACAACAGTGGTCTCATAAGATTATAATAATCCATTTTCACTGCACCTCTTCTATGTTTAGATATGCAAATGCCATTTTGTTACAATTGTCTACAGTGTTCAGTACAGTAACGAGCTGCACAGGTTTGTAGCCTAGGAGCAATAGGCTAGACCACATAGCCCAGGTGTGTAGTAGGCTATAGCATCTAGGTTTGTATAAGTATACACTATGATGTTTGTATAATGATATTGCCTAATGATACATTTCTCAGAACATATCCACATCATTAAGCAACATACCTGTGTGTGTAACATATAAAATTTGCTTCCTCCATATTTTTTACCCAAAAAGTAAAATTCTACTATCTTTTGAAAAGAAAAAGTATTTAATGGCCAATTGGTAGTACTACAGAGGAACTTCCAACCACATCACACAAAATGAAACACTGTAATACTTCATTTTGTACCTTGCTTGCTCCTGTTGATGGGCATTTAGCTGGTGTTTTGCTCTTATAAATAAGCTACATAAAAAACCTTGTGCATATGTTGTTTTATATTTGTGGAGGTCTATCTTAAAGGTGGATTTCATGAAGTGAAATTCCTAGGTTAAAGGGAGAATGTATAGGTAATTTTTCTTGATAGTGCCAAGTAATTCTCCAGTGGATTTGCACAATTTTTCATGCTTATCAGCAATACATAATAACTATTCTCCAAACCTTTGCCAACTAAGTGTGTGAACAAACTTTTGAATTTTTGCCAACCTGCTAGTAAGAAGTGGTATTTCAGGGTAATTTTGATTTACACTTCTCTTTGTGTAAGTGACACTGAGCATGTGTTCATGTTTTTAAGGATCATTTGTCTTGCTTTTCTTTGAATTATTCTCATATTTATTATCATTTTATTTAATTTTTATGAGCTCTTTATTTACTTGGGGATTATTCCTTTGTTTATGTAAGAAGTTGGAAATATTTTCTCCTAGTTGATCATATTAATTTTGCTTATGGAACTTCTCCTCCAACCGTGACCTAAGCATCCCCCATCACACAGGCTTTTTATTCTTCAGGTATTTGAATTTATCAGGCCTCTTACTACTTCTGAGTTTTGAATCAGCAATTATCAGAAAGGTCTTTCATGTTCCCAGATTACAAAGGAATTAATGCATATTTTACTCCAGTGAATCTATGGTTTCATTTATCTTACACATAGATTTCTGACCCACTTATGTTTTTCTAAATGCTTCTCCAGTTATCTCAACAAATGTTTTAAAGTCTCTATTTTCCCCCACATATTTTAGGAGTCAATTTTACCATATACTACATTTAATTTTATATTTACCCTTTGCCTGTTTTTTCTCCTTTTAGGAGGTTTTTACCTGCCTGTTCTGCATTACTTGTTTTTCACACACACAAAAAAAATTATTCAGATTGCATTTAATTTATATATTAACATGGATGAATTGGCATATTTATGTTGAATTATGCTGCCTAAAAATAAAAATGTCTTTCCATGTATTCAAACCTCTCATTGTGATATTCATGTTTAGTCTAATTCTTTCTAAATTTTGTACTTTTCTTCTTTGTGTTTCTGGGCATTT
This sequence comes from Papio anubis, assembly GCF_008728515.1. NCBI lineage: Eukaryota > Metazoa > Chordata > Mammalia > Primates > Cercopithecidae > Papio > Papio anubis. Next base: position 84,993,087 of record NC_044980.1, on the reverse strand, counting down.
TATCTTTTCCTCCTGCCTAAATCTTCTCCTCCATTATATCTTCTAATGGGTTATTATTTGTTAAATGAAATTTATTTTGTATATTAATTCTTATTCTGCTACCCCACTGAATATTCTTACACTTATTTATTGTATTGATTTTCTTAGGTACATTATTCTATCATATGGCAATAGACATAATCTTATCTATTCTTTTCCAGTGCTTATATATCTCAATATCTCTTACCTAATAGCATTTACCAGCACTTAAAATAAACCTCCAAAAAAATCACATGGGTAACAGTATTCAGATCTTCAATCTTTTTGACCTTGGTGCTAAAGTGTCCACTGTTTATACAATTTTTTTAAAACAAAAGCTGACTTTTGAAATAAGGTATATGTATTTTACAATACTAATAAAATATCCATTGATTTTTCTTACATTAACTGTTTTGGTCTGTTTATATTAAATGAGTAATTGGTATTGAATTTTGTTGAATGCCTTTTCAACATTAGTAGAGGTGATCAGAACAGTGCTTTCATGAATATGTGAAGTATATTAATATTGAATTATCCTCATATTACTATAATAAATTTGGTCATGATTTATTATTTAATATGCTAAAATTATGTTTGCTAATATTTTATTTAGGATTTTTCTCTAATTTTTATTTGTGCAATATAAACATTGTACATAGTTATCAATGTTTCCTTTATTCAAACTATATTTGGAGGTGGCTTTTTTTTCATGTCCTAAAAAAGTAGTATTGGAATTATGTGTTTTGGGCTAAATGTGTAGAATTTGCCTTGATAATATTTTACTATATTTTTTTTTTGTGGGATGTGGGGCTGGGATAACATATCATACATTTTAGATAAATTTATCTGTTGATTCAATGGAAGTTTGTCAATTTAGTTTTCTTTGTCCACTTGAGTTGATTTGGGTTATCGTATTTTTGCTAGGATATTAAGCAATTATTTTATTATTTAAAGGTATTTATAAAAATGTGTTCAAAATAGCCTGATTTTTTTAAATTTTCTGAATTTAAATGTTTATTTTCTTGTAATATCTCATTTTGTGTATTTTTACTTTTATCCTTTTAATTTTCTTGGTTAAATTAGCTAATAATTGTTCTGTTTTGTCTATTCTTTTTAAATAATCCATATTTGATTCATTTATTTCTGTTATTTTTCTGTTTTCTATTTTTCTGTGTTAACCTTTATTGTATTCTTTCTTTTCACAATATTTTATTATCAAAAATGTGATGACCAGCCGGGCGCGGTGGCTCACGCCTGTAATCCCAGCACTTTGGGAAGCCAAGATGGGCGGATCACGAGGTCAGGAGATGGAGACCATCCTGGCTAACACGGTGAAACCCCGTCTCTACTAAAAAAAAGTACCAAAAAATTAGCCAGGCGTGGTGTCGGGCACCTGTAGTCCCAGATACTTGGGAAGCTGAGGCAGAAGAATGGTGTGAACCCGGAGGCGGAGTTTGCAGTGAGCCAAGATGTCACCACTGAACTCCAGGCTGGAGACGGAGCAAGGCTCTGTCTCTCAAAAAAAAAAAAAAAGACGGTCTTATTGCAGTCTTCTACTTATATTAATTTAGCATTTACTTACAAATAATATTCCTGTTAGTATTTTAATTGTATTGCACAGGGGCTAATATGTAGTGCTTTTCTTATCCTTTTTAAAGAAATACTGCAATATTATATTCAAAAGCTTAACTGTGTGTTTTAAAATTTGTATTATGTATTTTTAACTTTAACATTTTATAGTGAATAAATATCATTTTTAATAATTTTATCTTATTGAACCTACTGAGATTTTCCTTCGTGAGCTAATATTCACTCATTTAAAAATTTCTGTGTGCACTCTCATTGGTGCAAGATCAATATATATTTTTAATTTTTTTTACTCATTATACATCTTAGATTTTCAATATTTTTACTTACATTTTAGTTGCTTAATTTTTCCATAAAAGCTGTGTTCAATTTTTGGTGTCCGTTTAAGTCCATTTCTTTTGTATCTTCTGAAGTTCCTGCTTCATGAAGATTACTGTATCTGGATGCATAGATGTTTATAATTATTTTATCTTCATTTTAAATTGTGATATTCAGCATTACAAATCTTTCTTTGTGTTAGTCAAAGTCATTTATATTTTCTCTGAATTCTATCTTGGCAAATGTCAATCACAAGCTATGCTTTCTTGGTTTGTTGGATTTTTTTTTCATTTCCTTAGTATAGCTTTGCTTATTCCTTTACTTTTATTTATCTTGAAACTTGTGTTTGGCTTATAGTTTGGCTTGCTCTGGAAACCAATCTGAAACATGTTTATCATACTAGATGAGTTTAATTCTACTAAATAATTTTAAATATTTAAGAAACACAGTTATAAGAATGTTTAAAAAATAGAGTAACAGCTAATAAAATAAACAAAAATAATAGCTTATGAGTCATGGGAGAGTCTGCAATAAATCAATCCACAATCTCTGTGTAACAACAACAAAAAAAATTTAAGCTCCTAAATTTAAACAGACTAGAATTCCAATCTACTGCTTACTGTCCAAGTACTTAGTAACTTAATTATATCTTAAAATCCTTATCTCTAAATGAAGGCAACAATAGCATACACATTAATGTTGTGTAAAGGTTTAAATGAGATAATAATGTAATAGTATTTGGCACATAGTATTTGTTATTATTTCTAGCAAAGTATAATAATAAATGTAGAGAACAGAATAACAGATACACAAATTAATCAGTTGTAATAAATGAAAATGAGTACTACATGAGTATTTAGACTGACACATGAGTATTTAGACTGAATTTAAAAGTATTATGTAATTATATGCTGTTTACATCATATCCAAATAATGTAATAGACAAAGAAAGCATAATAGCGATTACCCACAAATTTATTACTTATTCTAAAAAAATGTTTAAGCCTATAAGAAGATAATCACAAGAAACTCCACTAATATAAGTGAGATTAACAGTCTTCTTGTTCTTTAGTACACTAGATAGATATGAATATGGAAATAGAGGGATTGAGACTAAAATTAACAAATGGCAAAATGACAAAACTCTTCATTTAAAAATAATACTGTTTTACAATGTGTACTTGTGTAAAAAGTGGGGCATGTAAGATGTAAAAGAAAAACTTTAAGAAATTCTCCAAACCAACACTTTACAAGTATTTTTTGATATAATGCTTTAAATTTTAATAATGGAATTTCAAATAAGCCAAAACATCTGAACTACTTTTTAATTTTTATAAAAATATTCTCCTAATCACCCTTAAATCCACAGTTAAATCATGAAAATATTTTTTTCTCAATATAGTAAACATTGGGAAGTATTTAGCCAAACCTGAAGTATGGAGAAATTCATAACATTTATGAATAAATGTGAAAGTCAAAATAAAAACACCACATAACTATACACTAGAAATTAGGAAAGAGGTAGGAGGTACTGAGAAAGAACAGGGAAAACTTTTAAAAATTAAAAAAAAAAAATAGAGTAAGCACAATGTATTAGTCTGTTCTCATGCTGCTAATAAAGACATACTCAAGACTGGGTAATTTATAAAGAAAAAGAGGTTTAATGGACTCACAGTTCCACATGGCTGAGGGTGCCTCACAATCACAAAGGAGAAGCAAAGTCACTTCTTACATGGCAGCAGGTAAAAGAGCTTGCTCAGGGGAACTCTCATTTATAAAACCATCAGATCTCATGAGACTCACTCACTTTTACGAGAACAGTATGGGAGAAACCGCCCCCATGATTCAATTATCTCCACCTGGTACTATCCTTGACACGTGAGGATTATTACAATTCAAGGTGAGAGTTGTGTGGGGAAACAGAGCCAAGCCATATCACACAACAGTACTTTTTATCACTAAATCTTTTACTTTTAGATAAAACAAAATAAAATATGAACCAATGCAAGTAACTTTTTCAGGGGCAAATTAAGTCAAGAATAAAAGATGGAAAGCAATCTAAAAAGGAACTTGAAAGGAAAAATAACCACATGTTGAGTAGATTTATAATGTTATAAGAATATGTTAGCTGTAAGTCTTTTCTAATAAACTTGGCCCTTTCAAAAGAATGGAAAAATATAAATTATCTTCATTGAAGCTTGTTGTTTCAATTTTAATCTTTAATGTTTAATTTTGTTTCCATTTTAATCTTTAATGCGTAAATATTAGATTTAAAGATATGATTAATCATGAAAAAACTTTGAAAGTTAACAAAGTCTACCTAAAAGGGTGCAGCAGGCAGTATTATGCCCTACTCAAGATGTCCACATTGGAATCCTCAGAGCCTGTGAATATGTCATGCTACATAACGAGGTGAAATTTAGGTTACAAATGGAATTAAGGTTGCTAATCGCTGACTTGAGATAATGTTATATTACTCTCTGGACCTCCTGTAATATAAAGACCCTTATAAGTGACAAAGGAAGGCAGGAGCATCAAAAATCAGAAAAGGAGATGTGTTAACGATGGAAGCAGAGGTCTGATGTGTTCCTTGCTTGGAGCATGAAAAGGAATTGTCACAAGCTAAAGAATGTGGGCCGTCTCTATAAGCTGGAAAAATCAAGAAAAGGGATTCTCCCTTAGAGACTCCAGATGGAATGAAGCACTGCCAATATCTTGATTGTAGCCTAGTGAGACCTATTTCAGACTTCTAACCTCTGGGAGAATAAGATAATACATGCATGTTGTTTGCAACCACTAAGATTATAATAATTTGTTACAGCAGCAATATGAAACTAGTACAAATGAAGAGATAATACATTTGTGTTGTTTGCAACCACTGTGTATGATAACTTGTTACAAGAGCAATGTGAAAGTAGTACAAATGACTTCAAGTCCAGATGTCAGATAGATAAATACATGATAGAAAAGTAGATAGATAAATGAAAAATCCAGTAACAATATTAGTAATACATACATAAAACAAAACATCAACAAACATATGCATATTTATTAATTGAGAACATGCTAAATGTAGCATGTAAAGCAAATGGGAAAGGAGAAAGGGCATTGCACTGTACTGTACTGAGTTATTTTATATGTGTTTATAGAGTCTGAAACGTTTTACAACATAGTGAAATTTTTCCTACCTACACGATACTTGAAATTAAATCCCAGAAGGATTAAAAATGTGAAAGTTTTTTTAAAAATAGAACCATAAAAATACTAAGAGAAAAATATTTGTAAATATACGTGAAGTTGGAGGTGAAGAGAGGCTTTTCACTTTGAACAATATATTACAAGCCATTGAAAATTTTCTATATATGAAAAGACAAGTTAGAAGCAAGAAAAAAGTACTTCCTGCATAGGTAATGTTACTAAATATAAAGCTCTCTTACAAGCCCATTTATTTGCTCAAAAATTTAAAATAAAGTAGTTTTAAAAGGATAATTTTCAACAAATTAAATCTAGCAGAGTTTAACTGAGCAAAGCACAATTCATGAATCAGAGCCCTTAGAACCAGGGGAGGTTCAGAGAACTCCGGTATCCAATAATGGGGAGGGAGTATTTATAGACAGAAAATAAAAGTGAAGTACAACTTAATTGGTACAGCTTAGAGTTTGATTTATTAGACATAATCTGATCTGTTGGCAGCCTGTGATTGGCTCGGACTCGGCTATTTGTTATGTTACTAAATTAGGTTTTCAGTTCGTTTATATACTAAGGTAGGTTGCAGCTCGTTATGTAGGAACTCAAAGTGTGAAGACTGCCTCAGTCCAATGGCTTCCTGCTTATTTAATTTTATAATAGCAATTCACAAATGAAGTATATGCATGTTTAATAAATGCATACTTAAATTTTTTAATGTTACTTCTTAGTAAGAGAGGTGCCAATTTAAGACACAATAAAGCATACTTTTTCCCTAATAAACTAGCAATGATTATAACATAGGAAATTGGTCATTGTTGACTAGAAAACGAGAATCTCATAAAACTGCTGGTGGAGGTATACATTTGTAAGAGCAATCTTGACAAGAAATGGCAGTATTTAAATATTTAAACATATACCTATGCTTTGACTTGAAAATTAGCATTTACAAATTTATCTCAAGACAGTTATTGATACGAACAATTCATCTATGATCTATGGTAAAGCTCTAAGTCAAGATTTTCAAAACAGCAAAAACTGGAAAAGAAGGAAAATAATAAGAGGGGATAACTAAAATAAGTTATGGCACAATATTCCTTGGTATACTATATAGTCATAAAAATATGTTACCGAGAAGTGTTTAATAACACTTGGATATGTCTGTGAATATGTGGGGAAATTAATTTTTATTTAAAAAATATTAAAAACTACACGCCAAAGTGGCCATGCTCCAAAGTGTTAGCAATGGTTATCTCTGGATTATGGGTCACTTTATTGTCTTCTTATTGTGTACTCCTCATTTCTTTCTTTCTTTCTTTCTTTTTTTTTTTTTTTTTTTTTGAGACAGAGTCTCACTCTGTCGCCCGGGCTGGAATGCAGTGGCGCGATCTCGGCTCACTGCAAGCTCCGCCTCCCGGGTTCACGCCATTCTCCTGCCTCAGCCTCCCGAGTAGCTGGTCTCGATCTCCTGACCTCATGATCCGCCCGCCTCGGCCTTCCAAACTGCTGGGATTACAGGCGTGAGTCACCGCGCCCAGTCTGATTTCTACTTTTAAAAAGACGTATGCCTAAATTTATAATGAAAGCAAAACATGATGAAGAAATAAAGACCTAAGGCAGTAATAGCTAAAAACACTTTACTGAGATGGAAATAAATGGCTGATTTTAGAATAAATTGGGAGAGTAACATTCTGGTTCTTCTGCATTGCTACTCATGTGAGGAAAAAATAATACCATCCAATGATTAAATTTGTAACACAGAGTGATTTGCCTTGGCGATTAATTGTTAAGAGACAAAATCCACACTTTACATTACACTTTCAAGTAAATTGTTTTGAGCCTGCCATACATAGATATTTCTTCTTAGAAATATGAGGCAGCCTTGTAACTATTCCTATAACCTGTTTTACTATCACACAGTCTCTTTCAACAGTTTGAAGTATTCTGTTCTAAAAGTTCTTAGAGAGACACTGGAGCTTTCTTTTGGATTCATGGTACCCAAAATTAAGTTGTCATTTCAAGTCAAATGAGCTAAGAAATATTTGCTTCAAGTGTGTGTTTTACTTTATATATATATAAAATTCTCATATTAGAAAGTTATTTTCCCAGTAACAGAAGTAGCAGAACTGGTGCCAATTACCTTTGAGCTGATCAGTGACAGTCTAGTGTGTTTCCACTCCAATGAATGAAAGACACACATCCAATAGGATTAACGTTCAAATTATTTTGAGATCAGTGTGTTATTAAATCATTGGATAGTAGTTATCTTTCTGGATGTGCATGCTTTACAAATAAATATTCTGTCAGAAAGCACTTACTAAATTTGTCCTAAATGTTAAATAATGAACAATTTATATTTTTCCCTCCTGTAGAACATTTTGTTCCATTGGCAGTGATATTTAGGCTCTATGCACAGAACTTGTCACGTGCAAATTTGTCATGTGAATTTTGCTATTTCTTCATCATTGCTTCACCAATTCTTCTGAGTCTTTTTATGTCCATGCCCTCTTTCTCTTGTGCCTTTATATTTTTGTTGCCCACTTACCCAGTTGCCAAAATCTCATTCTACATCATTTTCTTTGGATCTCAGCTAATTGGAGCCTTTGAAAAATGCAGCCCAGCTGCCAATGATTAATCAGGTAAACTGCCAAAGCCTGGTACAACCTGATTTTGCTTCAAAGCCTCTGCCTTCACTGCCTTCTTTCAGCTCTAAATTGTGATTTTAAAACATGCTGTAGTCTGCGTCTATCCTCAAATTATTTTAGTCTGAGGTAGACATTTTAAATAAATTTAATTCAGTTGTAATTACATAAAGGAAGCTCTCACAATGTGTTAACACATTTATTCATCATTCTATAGGTAAGAAATGTGTTAATCATTCTATGGGTAAAAAATTGGTCCATCCAGGAAGGGGTAACAAATTATTCAAGTAAGACATTAACAAGGATTAATGCCTCAACCAAGCAACAAGGGATACCAGGAGGGATGCTTCTCTTAGGAAATTCAGTAATGAAAAGGATCAATGCAAAGCAAACTGTGGAAGGGTTTACTTGTTCATTTTAATGAAGAAGAGACTACTGGGGACCCTTAACTCATATTAAATAAGCAGCTTCGTAGAATGTCTATATCTAATATTAGTCTGATGTGGGCTAGCTCTACATTTTTTGTTTTTTTGTTTCCCTCTACTTACTTTCTAGTTAGAATTCTGAGTTTTCAAGTCTCTCACAATGAAAATACATTAGTTGAATCGTCTGTCTTCTAATAGCATTATTTTGTAGTTTCTACAATCCAAATAATTATAAAACCATACTTTTTCAAAATATAAACATATTATAGAAGATTCAGCTTTTTAACTTTCATAGTATAAATTTATTTTAGATTTTATTAACTATTCATTTACTAGAGGTTATACTTACAAAAAGTTAGATAATCAATACCTCATCACTAATTTACTTAGTTTATTTAAAATGTTCTCTACAATTGTAAGAAAAAAATGCAATTTTTATAAAGCTAGTAAATAATTAGCAAATGCAGATAAGAGTAATGATTACTTTATTAATTGATTTTTCATTAACAAACGTGCATATGTTTAGATTCAACATAAGATACTAGTGAACTGAAGTAGGAATTTTTTAAATTGACTCCCTAAATATTAGTAACTAATGATTTATTTGTCCAGATGTTTCTATACTTGCATGTTATATGTGTTCCTAGGCTATGGTGTTCCTTTAAATTAACCAGATTTATTTATTTATTTGTTTATTATACTTTAAGATCTGGGATACATGTGCTGAAAGTACAGGTTTGTTACACAGGTATACATGTGCCATGGTGGTTTGCTGCACCCATCAGCCTGTCATCTACATTAGGTATTTCTCCTAATGCTATCCCTCCCCTTGCCCCCCACCCTCTGACAGGCCCCAGTGTGTGATGTTTCCCTCTAGTCCCCATGTGTTCTCATCGTTCAACTCCCACTTATGAGTGAGAACATGCAGTGTTTGATTTTCTGTTCCTGTGTTAGTTTGCTGAGAATGATGGTTTCCAGCTTCATCCATGTCCCTGCAAAGGACATGAACTCATCCTTTTTTATGGCTGCACAGTATTCCATGGTGTATATGTACCACATTTTCTTTATCCAGTCTATCATTGATGGGCATTTGGGTTGGTTCCAAGTCTTTGCTATTGTGAATAGTGCTGCAATAAATATACCTGTGCATGTGTCTTAATAGTAGAATGATTTATAATCCTTTGGGTATATACCCAGTAATGGGATTGCTGGGTCAAATGGTATTTCTAGTTCTAGATCCTTGAGGAATCGCCACACTGTCTTTCACAATGGTTGAACTAATTTATACTCCCACCAACAGTGTAAAAGCATTCCCATTTCTCCACATCCTCTCCAACATCTGTGGTTTCCTGACTTTTAAGTGATTGCCACTCTAACTGGCCTGAGATGTTATCTCATTGTGGTTTTGATTTGCATTTCCCTAATGACCAGTGGTGATGAGCTTTTTTTCATGTGATTGGTGGCCACATAAATGTCTTCTTTTGAAAAGTGTCTGTTAATATCCTTTGCCCATTTTTTCATGGGGTTGTTTGCTTTTTTCTTGCAAATTTGTTTAAGTTCCTTGTAGATTCTGGATATTAGCCCTTTGTCAGATGGATAGATTGCAAAAATCTTCTCCCATTCTGTAGGTTGGCTATTTACCCTGATGATAGTTTCTTTTACTGTGCAGAAGCTCTTTAGTTTATCTAGATCCCATTTGTTAATTTGGCTTTTCTTGCAATTGCTTTTTGTGTTTTAGTCATTACGTCTTGCCTGTGCATATGTCCTGAATGGTATTGCCAAGGTTTTCTTCTAGGGTTTTTATGGTTTTAGGTCTTATGTTAAATTAACAAGATTTTTTACAGTATAATATGAAGTTTGAAAATTTTCAAACCATTTTGTGAACAGAACCAGTGTTCATTAAAAGTTGAGTCAATTGAATTTTAAAATATTAATGATAATATGATTACATGTTATAAGAGTTTCAAAGTACAGTTTCAAAGTACCAGATATAAAATGGAATTTAGAAATTGCTTGAAAACTCACATTAAGTGAATTTTAAGGGTATATAATTTTTATGTTCAAAATCACTTAGATATTTTAAGTTTTATATGAATTGGCATACAATAGATTTGTCAAAATTAAAAATAATTCTTACTTCATTTTTGAATAACATCTTATTGAATATTATTACTATTTAGAATATATCTCCAATCATAACAATGGTAGCAAAAACTCACATCACAGTATATTTGGTTGCATATTGGCATTAACACTGAACGTGGTTCAAATGATGATCCCTTTTAAAGTAATACTTATAAATATGCATATATTACAGATATGTAAATGATTGGATGGATAGGATAGAGATAGACCGAGATTTGATAAGTTCTGATTTAACAATCACTATGCTAAATGTTTCATGCATTATCTTACTTATTCATATGTTTAGTAAAGATACAATTTATAAAACTTACTAACATTATTGGCAAAACTGTAGGCATATTCACACTCAATACTCCTAGCGTATAATAGTATATTCTTCATCTGAGTATAGGAAAACTCTACAACTGGTACATCATGGTTTTGGTTTTATGTTTGATTTTGTTATGATTTGATTAGCATCTATATTTCCTGCTAGACCATAAACTCCATGAGGGTAGCAGAGACTATGTCTGATTTTGTTTAGCATTGTAGCACGTGTGCCTTGCCCAGTTATTTAGCAGATGGCAGGAAATCAGTAAATACTGATTTCGTAAATGAATAAATCAACACATGAATAATGAATAGCTATAGTGTGCTCTCATTATCAAAACATTTTTAATTTTATTTAAAATACATGCAGTTTTTCATGTATATGTTCTTTAAATATTTATTATCCTTATTTTTTGTTAATTACTTAATAAAGATAAAACATTAAAAGAAATACAGAAAATAAAATCCAAGTTAAGAATATAATATTTTAAAGGAAATTTGGTTATGTAAGAATAGCTATAATTTATTGAGTGACTTTTATAATCTAGGCATTGCATTGACTGTTTTTCATAGGTTGCTCATTTTATCTGCACAAAAATTACTGCTAATATATTACTCCTTGTATAATAGATATTGTTATCATTCCTATTTTACCAGTGACTACAGAGTCTTAGAGAAGTTGTCACTTTCTAAAAAACATTCCCTAGCTACAAAAAATCCCTAAGCAATAAAAACAGAATTCAACCCATGAAGTTTAACTCTAGTCCTAGATTAGCCTCTATAATATAAATCTTTTTTATTTTTCCATGCAAAATTATAAAACATGTAACCACATATGCCTGCCATTTGTTTGATTAAATATCTAGAAGCTTTCACAGTTTCTCCTGAAGAATATAAAGAAGGAAATGTCTCAATGTTTAATAACTAGTATATTTCGGATTTTTAAAATTTTCTTAGTCTATGGTGTGATTGAAGACTTTTTGTGAGTTCAGTGTAAATATGCAGATAATTGCTAGATTAATTGTTAAGCTGATCCTATTAGTCTGCATATCATTTTCAATATGCATGTTAAAAAGCTGCTTTAGTAATATACTTCAAAACCAAAGGTTTAACAGTTCTGGGTTGATATAGAGTTATCATTTAAAATATTTTTTGTAGGAAGATAGTATATCCTTCCTTGAGGGTTACATTCTCCAATATCTAACAGAGAATATTAGTAAAATGCCAAAATATTCTGCAAAATATACAAAACAATGGATGTGTGTTCTTATAAAGGAACAAAGGTTGGAGATCAATTTGGTTATTAGCCTTACTTGACAATATAGCCTCACTTTGCTGTGACTCTATTACAGGCAGTATTTAAGATTAAGATATACTGACTAAAGGCACAATTTAACAATGAATTTAGTAATTGCCTGGATATGTCTATTATATGTGTTATTTCTAGATCTGGATAACCTAGGTTAACACAACCTAGTTGGGTGTGTTTTAGTTTCTCTCGATCCAAGATTCTTTATGTGTGCTTGAATCTTTTAATCAGAGTTACCAACATTTGAGACCTGGATGCTCGTCCAAGATTAAGGTCCTTGGAATCCTGCCTGATCCTTTCACATTTATATTTTCATATTATGAACTTGGCTAAAGTTACTATATTTTCTATAGATCAAAGGAATATAAAGATGTGTAAAGAATACAAAATGTACCCACTGTTTAACATTGTTTAGAATAAGAGTGTGCATTGTACTGATTATCCAGCTTCTGATACCTTAGTATTAATAGAAGCTTATCTTTATAGTAGAAAATGTTTTACTATACATTTGTCCTTTCATGACCTTTTGCAATATTTAGGCTTCTTTTTTTGTGAACATCCAAGCCCTAAGCCATGATAACTATATTAATTAACCACTGTATCAAGTAATCATAATTTTACTTTCTTTTTCTAATACTCAAATCCTTTCTCTGAACATATCACGTTACTATGTCTCGTTACAGATACGTTCCCTCGATCTCTCCTTCCTGCTTCCTATGCAATCAGTAGTGTTGCTTCTGTTTACCTTCCTACTTGCTGCATTTCATGTCCTCCTCTTTATTACTACTACTATAGCCTTAGTTCATTTTCATCACTTCTCTCCTCTACAATAGTCTTCTAACCAGTCCCTACACCTCCAATTTATGTTCTACATTGTTGCCAAAGGCGTCTTTCTAAATACAAAGTTGATCAGGCTTATAATTATCAATGCAGTCCCAAATTTTAGGATGAAGTTCAAACTCCAAGTTTTACTTGTAAAATTATTGGCTTACCAGTAAAAGTTCAAGTTTTACTCGTAAGATTATTACTACCTATACAAGCATCAATTCCCACTATTGGCTACTACCTATATAAGCATCAATTCCCACCCTTCCTCAGATTATAGACTCTCTTCTAGCTATATCAACTTATAGTTTACTTCCAAGTCCTCCAAAGCTGTTCACATATCCACTCTAACAGAAATGCTTTCGTCTGTCACTCCTACATACCCCGCTGACTGCCACTGAACTTTTTTGGATCATCCTTTCTACTGGAAAGCCTACCTAAAACACTGTGTTGATATCCCTTGCCCTCATTTGAGCATATTCTATGCACACTTTAATTGTGATTATGACATGACATCTGTTATCTGTTATAATAGTTGTTCATTTGTCTCTTTGATGGGCCATAAGCTTGGTGGTAGGCAGCCTCTAAAAGGGCCCACAACAATCTCTGCCTCCAGCTGTGCATAACATTGTGAATCTTCTCCCCTGGGTGTGTCTGAACTTCACTGTCTTACTCCTAACAAAAGAATACAGTAAAGTAATGGGATGTCATTTCTGACAATAGGTTATAAAAAGACTTTCATATTGGGTTTTCTCTCGCTTTCTTGATTTGAGGGAAGCCAGATGCCACTTTGTGAGTTACTTTTTGCAGAGGTTCATGTGACAAGAAAATGAGGGAGTCCTGTGATCAACAGCCAAGAAAAACAAGACCCTGGTAACAGTCACATGAATGCAACCCTATGAATGAGTTAGAAAAGGACACTCGCCCATCCAGCTCTTTGAATGAAAATCCTAACCTTTGCTGACAGCTTGAATAAAACTTCACGAGATTATTTGAGCCAGAGAAAACCCAACTAATCTGTGCCCAGATTCCTGACCCAAATGCATTTTGAGATCATAAATCTTTGCTATTTTAACTTGCTAAGTTCTGGTCTAATTTTTAATGCAGCAATAGGTAACTAGTACAAGTACAAATTAAAAAAAAAAAAAAACACACAACTTATTTGACTTTGAATCATACACACATATAATGGATAAGATTCTCAAAAATTATTTTTTGTTAATTGAATTAATAATATTCTCTTAAACTTTTACTTCTAACCCTTACCAAAATATTTGAGGCATTCAAGCTAACTTTAAGCATTCTGAAAAATAGTTTACAACATTGTTCACTAGATAAGAGTAAATCTTTTCTTCAAAATGGAAAACAAAGTCCTCCAATAATGCAAATGCATTATAAATCAATATTTAAATAAATATACCTAGGGGCATATATGCAGACTTACAAAGATAAAATTAAGGAAAATTCTTGGACTGCTTTTCTCTAGGATCATACTTTGAATTTAGTCATGTAATTACATTATGTAAAGCATAAGTTTTATTTTAGGTTTTAAAAATCAAATGACTATCACGTAGGTGGCACCATGTCTACATATAATAAGGGTGCCCTATTTCCCTAGGCATTAATTTGACTTCTTAAGCTGAGTAAACCATCTTTGTTCCTAGAAAGAGAACCCCACCAATTATCCTTTTATTATATTTTCATAATAACAAATATTGCCTCGTGCAAGATTCCCCATTAGTGTTTTATATTTAAGTGCACAGTCTGTTTAATCCTTCAACTTTATCATACTTCACTGATTAATCTAGTTTAAATACCATAAAAGTCCATAACCATTGCTATAAAAAACTTACGCTTGCTTATTAAACTAGCTACTTTGCCACTGTCAAATGCAAGCAATAAAATTGTGCATAAATATAATGGAAGCAAACATTTTTGCAATTTGCTAGATTCTATTCTGTGCATCTGAATGCCTTCAATTTAATTCAAACTCATGCAATGAAACATCTAAAATATATTTTGTATAAATATACTTTAATATTTAAACTGTGCCTCTAGGTATCTGGTATGGATGCCTCTTCACTGAAGGGTCCTTGACACTCTTGTTCGAAGACAGAAGGAAGACTGTTCTTGAAATGTTCTCCAAGATTTTCGTGGTGAAGACTTCAAATCAAAGAAGTATAGACAGGTAAAATGTACCAGATTTCTTCTGCGTAAAACTGAGGTATCTGTGTTTTATCTGACCCATAAATAATCATGGTTGGTATAGTACAAGAGATTTTTTTTGGAAGCCTGAAAATAAAGATGAGAAAGAAAAATACTTGAAACTTGGCACCAAATAACACCACCTTGTACTTAACTTGTAATTAACTTGTCATTGTTTCTTAGAATTGTTGCCGAGTCTTTGTTGATGTAAAAATGAGCTTTAACAACTTTTCCAAAAATCCTTACTTATGGCGTGTTGTCAATAAATCTTTGAAGACAGAGCACTTTAGGGAAGAAATCGCATAACTGAAGGATTGAGCCAGATCCCCTCAAAATCCACTCAAAGACATACTCTTAACAAATAACAGCAATGGGTTGTACAGTTAGCTTAAACTGCAGCTTGCTCATCACCATAATGATAAATTGCTTTTAAATTTGCCCAGCGCCTGATTGAGATTAATGGGTTGTTTGGCTTCTTACTCAGCAGTACTACATATATATGTATATATTCATTCCCCTTTCTTGGTTTATCACTACATACTTTTCACATCCATAAGGGAGATTAGTGTTTTTTGGGAAATGGAATTTGTTAATACACATCCATCAACAGAAAACAGAATGAGCAGAGATATACAGAAAGAAGAACACATTTCATTTTTCATCAGATTCAGAGGGAAAAATGATCTATTTTTCATTCAATCAATGAATAGCTAAAAATAGCCTGGACTTCCTATTCCTACTTGTGTCTAAACACAATTCATAAGTCTTAATTCATTAGACTAATGTGTTTATAAGGCAGTTGAAATGTCAAAGCTCTGCTGGATTTAGTATAAACTTAAATTCCATTACCTGGCAGGCATTAATTGCTTATGGAGCATAGGGATTCTTCCCAAGGGTCTTATATGTTTCCTTTTGTCATTTTGCTAACTATTCTGTCTAGACGAACTTAAAGCCCTTAATCCACCATAGGGATCAATAAACTGCACAATAATTCAGTCCTAATAATTAGCTTTCACTTAAACACAAATGGTCATTTCATTGTGAACTGCAGTACAAAATGATAATGAAATAATTAAAAAGACAGATGAAAGAGTGACTTAATAGGAAAGAGGCCTTACTGTTCAATTAGAGGCATTACCATTCAACCTTTTTATTACTGCCACAACCTTTCAATTTTTAAAAAAAATAATACTTCAAGCTCTGCTCATTTAACCCGTGGCAGTATCACTATTATATGCATGGTCTTATAAAGCGAACCTTATGCTACAGTCTTCTGTGAAGCAGTTGTCTCCCTGAAATTATTAAAATGGTGAATGTTTGATTCAAAGGTCTATAAATTGTATATAAATCATAGTACTATATTGTCCCGATTTTTCACATAAGGGATTTTCTTAAGACTTCCCAATTTCTTTTTAAACAGGATTAGCTCTACATACTTCCTTTGAACCAGCTGCAAAATTGTGTAGAACAGTTTGAAGATACTGATGTTCTGAAATAAATTGTAAAGGCATCTCATTTTCCCCCAAGAGAATTTCCTAGGATAGTCCACAGTACAAAAATTCTTCATATTTGCTGACCTGACAATTTAGTTATAAGTCCAAAAAGGTACAAAACTTCATTAACCTTTTAATACACTCTCACAGATGTAGAGTGATAGATATGTTTGAATCTTTATGATCAAACACTAGCCTAATAGCAAAATCTTTCACTTTACCTTTGCCATGTCTTGCTTTCATTTTAATTCCTACTTTATCCTCACATGGATATAGACAGGCCGTACTTCAGCTTTGCCAGTAGCTAGAGACATTCATAATCAATTTCAGCAAAACTTGCTCCTGTTCTTGCTGTTGGCACAGGGGATAGAGCCCTTGAGCTTCCCCAGTCTCTTTGACCCTAAGGTAAAAGTCTCCATGAAAAGTCTCAGCTCATTAATCCTGATCAAACTTGGGAAGACTCACCATAAGCCAGCCATCCCAGGTGAAACATACCTGTATTCTTCAAATACTAAGGGGATCTCCCTGTAAGTTAAAAACACAAATGTAAGTCAGATTATGTCAGTATTAAAAATAAGACTATATGACCATATAGAATCACAGTACCTGCCAAAGTGGAGATAAAGACTCAATAAATTTTTGGTGAACGAATAAATGAAAAAGTTTTGAAGATTTAAAGGTGTGCTTTTCATTTCTCTTATCCCTTTTGTTGCTGTTACAGTTCTGCAATCTCTCAGCTGTTATTTCAAGAAAGAAAAAAAAAAGAATGAACACAAGATTCTTCTCCACTATCCCAAGTCTGACACAGACACACTTGGTAAAAACTTGGTCTGAACTTTTTAAATGTTTATACAAAATAAAATATCTTATAGTATTTTAATATTTTTATGCATATCCCTTATTTCTTTTTAAAAATCTGAATCATTATGAATTTTAAAACATCCAGTGTCATTATTTATCTAGTGAATAGTACTGTGGATACACGGTTTACTAATTGTAGACTATAGTGTACATATAGCCTGTACTTAGGGATAGGTCAGACAAAATTTGCCATTGAAATTGGAGTAGTTTTTGTTGTTGTTGTTTTTGTTTGTTTGTTTTTGTTTTTGTTTTTGAAACAGAGTTTTGCTTTTGTTGTCCAGGCTGGAATGCAATGGTGTGATCTCAGCTCACTGCAACCTCCGCCTCCTGGGTTCAAGCGATTCTCCTGCCCCAGCCTCCTGAGTAGCTGGTATTACAGGCATGCGCCACCACATCTGGCTAATTTTGTATTTTTAGTACAGACAGGGTTTCTCCATGTTGGTCAGGCTGGTCTCGAATTCCCGACCTCAGGTGATCCACTCACCTCTGCCTCCTAAAGTGCTGGAGTTAATAGACAATATGAATCATCTGCAAAATAACCTCTCAGTAAAGGGTTTATAGATGTGGTACTACGGACACTATGGTACTTCCCAAGTTTCTATGAATCAAAAGTTATACTGATTTCTCAGATAAATCATAGGCACTAAAAATATGTTTGAATCTTTATGATTAGTAAGTGATGAACTACCATTAAAATAAAATTTTAACCTTAGCAACCTGGTAACAGAAGTCAGAATCTGTGTGAACTATTTTTGAAAAGAAGAATCAAGGAGTAAGAGCTGATTCATCATGCCAGTGTTTTCAAAGCTTATGATTTATGTCATGGAAAGAATCATCAGAGACACCGTTAAAAGATTTTTGGTTCCATCCCTGGTAATCCTGATCCACTGCATTTGTAATGGGCTCTAGAAATTCAGCCAATATTGGGTATATAGGTAAAATTATCTTTAGACTACAGAATGATATCTTGTCCAGTTCAGCTAGTTTGATAACAATTCAAAATCTCATTTTACTTATTTTAACTTGATGCTCAGCACACAGTATTCTCCCTGTGTAGTTCTGAGCACAAGGAAGGACTATCTTATGTAAATGACTCATATTTTGTGAATAAATAAATGGACATCATGGTTTACTGAATTGTGTCTTATAAGTTCAAGTGCTCACAACTAAAGTCAGATATTAAGAAGTTAATAATAATTGAATAAATTTTCAAATTGTATTCTGTAAATGTTAAACTGAGAGTCTGATTCTAAACCGTAGTAAACCCATTAGGACCTTGCTGACCTGCTCATTTCTATCCAAACTAGCCATCTGGCTTTCTCATCTTACAGTCTATCAAACAATATTTTTCTTTATAAAATTTTATTGTTTCTTATGTTAGCATGATATAAGAATGGTATATGATATTTATAGTATTAATATTGACCAGTCATATCAGCTAAATCAAACATGAAATGATTCACATAATCAGGAGAGCTAATTTAATACAGAGACTCAGCACTTTTCAAACACTAATATCTATTTGTGACTATTTCTACATTTCTAAAATAAATACAATTAGCATTTGAAAAAAATTCATGAATATGGAATATATTTCTATTTACTTGTGTCTTCTTCATCTACCTTGTATCCCTATATCAAAGCATCATAGTGTACCCCATAAACATGTACAATTCTGATGTGTCAATTAAAAATAAAATAAAACAATAAGAAAACAAAACTAAGGACAGTATTCAAAGAGTTACATTCAAAAACTAGAAATCAAAACTTTAAATTCATAGAATTAAAACTATTTCCTTCTGAACATGTTGTCATTCTCAGGACTAATAAATATAACTTGATTTCCACGTGGTCTTTAACTTTTCATTTTAATCAATTAGTAAAGACTTTTTATATCTTGTGCTTTTTATTGTATTTATGTCATTTTCAGTCTATATGCACTCTTACACTCTGAGATAGAAAACTAAGGAAAATGGTCCAGAACCCTAAGATTCAAACATACTTGACCACTTCAGTATTTTGTTCTTTGATTATAATGATAGATTTTGTGAAAAAGTCACACAGCTACCATAGTCCTCCCTTATCTTCAGTGGTTTCAGTTACCTGAAGTCAACTGGGATCTGAAAATATTATGTGAAATATTTCAGATATAAAAATTCATACATTTTAAATTGTGCGCCATTCTAAGTAGCCATGTGAAACCTCATGCCCTCCTGCTCATCTCATCCAGGAAGTGACTCTTCTCTTTGTCTAGCATATCTACACTGTTCATTCTACCCACCCATTAGTCACTTAACAGATGGAAAAAATGTAGGATATATAGGGCTTGATACTACCTACAATTTCAGGCATCCACTGGGGGCCTTGGAACATATTCCTGGCGAATAAGGTGAGACTACAGTGTTCATTAAGTAATATTCAGTTTCTTGATGGGATGTTGCAAAAGCTAAATGGAATATTATAAATCTAAAAATATATGTGCTCCAACAATTTACCTATTCACAGATGACTTCCTCATTTGTGTGTGTGAACATAGCTATATTTCTAAAATAAATATAAGATACATTCTTCATTTTTCAAAATATTTTAAAAGACAGCATAATTGTATTTTATATGTACCTGGAAGTCAGAAAGTTTGAAAAATCCCATGCTTTACAAGAAATGTAAGGTCAGGGAATTGAGATTACTATTGCCTTGTAATTAAAAGTGTACTCGAGGAAATATCTTAACATTAAGAGAGTGCTAAAAATGAAACCATAATCTAATTTACTTAAACGGGTGTAGATACCACTTTTTCTGGTTGTACAAATGCAGTTTTTAGCACATAGTTGTGCATATTGTAAAAGGAACTGGAGCAACATATATGTGAGAGGCAAAAAAGCATTAACTTATTTAGTTGACTAAAAATAGTCTAAAATTGCCTAAAGAATCATTTCTTTGTATTCAGTGTATTTTCTCTCCTACTAACGTATGAACTCTCTCTTTTTCACTACCCAGATATTTTGCAGATAATTAAAGGAATATGTTATCTATGAAAGTTAAAGAGTTGAGTAAGTTAAATCAATGATCTTCTACCCCTATGACCTCATACTGAGAGGGAGTTGTAAGGTACAACTTTTCAATAGAAATTTCATACATCTTATACCATACTATTAATTCACTTCATAGAATGTCGAACACTTCTGTTATAAAAAGGTAACCAAAATTATAAACATCTCTTAGCCTCTATTTTTTATCCAAAAGGGAGGCTGTTTAGCAGTCATTTTTTTTTTTTTTTTTTTTTTGAGACGGAGTCTCGCTCTGTCGCCCAGGCTGGAGTGCAGTGGCCGGATCTCAGCTCACTGCAAGCTCCGCCTCCCGGGTTCACGCCATTCTCCGGCCTCAGCCTCCCGAGTAGCTGGGACTACAGGCGCCCGCCACCTCGCCCGGCTAGTTTTTTGTATTTCTTAATAGAGACGGGGTTTCACCGTGTTAGCCAGGATGGTCTCGATCTCCTGACCTCGTGATCCGCCCGTCTCGGCCTCCCAAAGTGCTGGGATTACAGGCTTGAGCCACCGCGCCCAGCCAGCAGTCATATTGATGTTTATGAGAATTATAGGATACATGTGTAAGATATTTACAATAAAACTGTATATACAAATTTATATGAAAGCTGTGAATCTACTAGAATACATTTAGCTTTTCTTCCTCAATCCTTAGAAGAAGACACATGAAACAGAAGTAATAGTTTTAAGTGGTCACCCTATGGTAAGCTAAATTTATTTAATTTATTTCTATGCAAATCTGCTCTTCTGCATTACTCCCATAAATAATTCATAATTACATAGAAAGAAAAAGTATAACCTTAACACAGATATAATTAACAGTGGAAAAAATGAGTTGTTCTGAAAAAACTTTTGATGAAAGTCAATTGCTATCACTGGAATTTTCTGCTTTTTCATCCAAGGACCATTGGAAAACAGATTCTGTATTTCTCTGTCAGCCCATGTTTGACTTCTGCCATTTACATAAATACAATGTAAAAAGTCATAGAAGAGGTAATGGGTGCTTCCAGCTTTTCTACTAACATAAGAAAGATGCAAGGGCTATAATATTCTTAGTCATTGACATTTACAACTATGGGTTTGTTTTTAATACAGGGCAGTGAGCAATGTACTTAAGGCCTCAGAAAATGCTTTATGGCATACACTAAAGGTGAATCACTTTTTTACTAGATTTATTAGCTGGAGGAATTGTAATCTCAAGAGGAAATTTAGCCAGTTTTAACCCAAGTAGTGTTTCTTATAGTTATTTCCTCTCAAATTCTCAGCAGGACTCAAGCATTCTAAATGTCCTATTCAGGGATCCTGATTTCCTTCCCCCAGCTGGTTTCTGGCACCTTGGGTACTGACAGAGTACTCATTAACAAACTAATTGATTTTTATTAATTATCTGTGGTATAATCTTTCCAGTGTTTTCCCCCCTAGTATCTAAGCTTATTAACTCCAAACACATACACGCGCACGCACACACACATACACACACACACACACACACACACACCATCATTAGTCCTAAAGAAACTTTGGAAATGAGAGTGAACTCAAATATACAGACAGATTGCACAAATCAAAATGCGACTGTAAAAAGGTTAGATTTATAGAATTATAATCTATAATTGAGATAAAAAGAAAAAGAATTAGGGATAATATCCATTAAAGTAGCTTTAAAAAGCAATTCAAATATTAAGATAGACAGTGCAGTGCTGTACTTAAACTGCTTTTATAAGGAAAAACTATTCAAATGAAAACGTAGCAGTGGAGAACAAACTCTCAGCAATGCAAGAGAACAGATACTGTTTCATACTGCCTGTCTGAACTATTGGACACAATCTTTAATAAACTCTCAAGTAAATCCTTTACTAAAATGTTATTAAAACCTTAAAAACACATACAAGTAAATCTAGAATTGTTTATTCAATAGCCTAAGAGGGAAGAATATAATTCTATTAATTGAAAACATGGAAGGCGGAATAAAAGTTCCCATATTCATGTTCCTACTCTGCTTCATTCCAGCTGTGTGACTTTGGGCAAGTTTCTTAATGTCTCTAAGCCTCAGTTTCCTTACTTGTAATACTGAGATAATAAAAATACCTTCCTGATAGGGTTGTTGGGAAATTAAAAGAGATGATGTTCAGTACCATGCCGGGCACATAAATAAAGACTCAGTAAATGATACATGTATAATGACTACCACATCATCCTTTTAATTAATCATTCTTGCATTTATTGATAGGCCTGTATCTTATAGCTTATTTTATATTGACTTTAAAGCAAAGTTACTCTAAATCAACTCATTCGTTTATATAGTATTTTAAGTTGAGCCCTTCATAGGGTCCAATAAAGATTTCATTATGCTACTCCTTACCTTCCTCCACCACACAAACACACTTTCTTCATCATTCTGAATACCACAAGCAGCACAGCTGACTTCCATCTGGTTATCATCTTTACTTTGTCTTTTGATCAGTTTTCACATTCAGCCACCACTGGATCTCAGTGAATTTTCCCTGTAAATGTCTAAGCACTGTGCTATTCTCATTATCTCCATGGCTTTACTCTGAGCTATAACCCTTACTCCTGTACTGTTACAGTATCTTCTTTATTGGCTTTAAAAACATTTAGGATTAAATTTCAAAAGTATTTTCTTTAGCACTTAGTATAAAGTACCTTTACAAAAATATATTAGGGACTGGCAGATGAGAAAAATAAATGGCACAGAATCCAACCAGTAAACAATTATCTCCCTCCAACATTTTATTGAGGGTTAACATTTCTTTTCTCAGAAGCTCCTAATACACACTTGAATCAAGCTGGACCTCATATTTATACTCATAAGAATTTTATTTCTTTATTTCAAACACGTAATTTATTGCTAAAATTGCCGATGCTTTACTTTTTACCTCATCTCACCAGAATTAATGTCAGAAACATAGTCTTGCCCAAGAAATAGCCTCTGCATTTCTTTTGCATTTATTAATTCATTCAACTAACTTGTATTGAGCAACTTTCATGCATCAGGCAATGTACTAAGCACTAAGGATTTTTTTTTAAGCAACTGAGATGTGCTAGTCCCTTATCAGAACAGGATCAATGAGAACTTTATGACAGTTATAGAGGATTAAATTATATCATATGTGGACTAAATTATATCATTTGATAACTACAACTTATCAAAATTGGGCAAAAGTATTGTTAAACAGGGAGGTTTTAGTGACAAACACTCCTGGGGCTTCTTATTGAAATACTCTTATTAGTCCTGAATCCATAGAAACATGTTCTGGTGATTGATAGACAATTCCCTTCTAAGTTATGTAACAGCAGCTACAAAATCAGAAAAGCATTAAAAGGTCAAGAGTATCTGGGAAATGTTTGATGTACCTGGGAATAGGATTGATTTAATGGGGAGAAGAAAGAAAAGGAGCTGGATAAGTAAAACATACAATTGAATGTATAGACCACAGGAGCTTGTGTTTTATATTGTTGGTTGGTGGTATTTAATTTTTGGTGGTTCAGCATGTGTTGACCTTGTCCCAGAAATACACATGTATATATCCACAATTTGTTATTCATTCTCACGGGATTTCATAGAAATCTAAAACCCAGATTACAAATTCCTGCTTAGGCAATGGAAACCCCAAAGAGATTTTTAATAAGTGAAGCTAAATCATGCAGTTTCTGTGGAAGAATACTCTGGATGCAATATGAAAGAAGGTTGGAGCATGCATGAGGAGGAAATTTTGCTGACCAGGAGAGAAGTGAGGAGTCTATTGCAGTAGCCAAGATCACGGAAGAAAGGCATATCAGATAAATGTCCTCATCCAGCCTTCCAAAGGTCCTTGTGCTTACCTTGACACACATTGTTACTCATTAGTAGGTATGTCCAGACAAGTAATAGTATCTCTACCTGGAATGCTTTAATGAGGCTAAGGACATCTACAATCAATGAGAGGAAAAATCACATATTGTGAACATTTCTGTAACAGAAGTAATAGAATTTGGCAATTATTAAAAATAGGATGTGAAGGAGAATAATTAGCCAAGATTGACTCCACTGTTTCTATCTTGGAGACAGAGAGTGCAGTATGAAGATTTAATTTTGTTAGGTAATATTAACTTTGTTTTCAAATGCAAGTTATGCACCTCTTTTGGTATAAATACAGATAATACATTCAGGAGAGAGGTCAATATAAGAGAATTGGATGGCATCTGTAGTAAGTGGATGGTACTTGATATCCACCAGTGGATGAGATACCGGAGGGAGACTATACACAATAAGATGAAAATCTAGATATGATCTGTATTTAAACCCTCCATGGAAAAGAAAGAGCCAGAAAAGAAGACTCGGAAAGGATGGCCAGGTTAATAGAGAAGCAAGAGAAAAAGTCAAAGAAAGTGAGAATCCCTAGTGGAAAGTGGTGAAGAGCACAGAGAAGTCAGGGCAGGTAAGATCCAAAAACTATTGCTAATTAGACATATGTGTATTTCAGGAAAGTATTTTCAAAAGAGTAGTAGCAGCATCACAAGCTTAGTAGAATACTGAATGTCATTTGGTGATGGGAAATTAAAATTAGAGAATATACACAAATTTTTCAATCAAGGATGACTGAATAGTCGTCATTTGATGGGAGGGGGAGGGACAAGAAACTGTGATTTGTAAAGTTGTCTTTTTTTTATAGAAACTGTTGGAGACTTAGAGGAAGGAGGAGAAGGCAGCCTGAAGACACAGGAAAAATTAATGTATAAAGCAATTCTGAGTCAGTGGAGCATGGGGAATCCAGTGCACAGCATCTCCGTGAAGAATGAAGGAAAGAAACGCACCTCTAAGGAAATGTCTATCCCTAAACTAAACACTAATATATGATAAAACATGCATAGTAGTCTATATTCCTGTGTAGACCTGTGGGATTTGGTGACATTTGCATTTATTGCAAATGATTCTTATTAGAAAATGATTACCATGAAAGCAGACAATAATACCTTCTTTGTGTCTCTTTAGATATTTATCTTGGACAAATAGAAGTAAACCTCAACAAGATAGAAATAGATTATATTTTTCTGGTTGTTGTTGACCTGCTTATTTTACGCATATGAAAACTCTAATTTCTGGACTCATCTCCAGAATTTTCCCTTTTAAGTAATTATAGAATCTCTATGTTATCCTCATTTTGACCAAAGTTCAACAAAGTCAAGTGACTTCTGTATCCATACCTAGAAACGGGCTCAAGAGAGAACAGAATTTGTTCGCTTCTGTCCACTCCCTATCTTTTCCCATCTCTTCTCTCATTCATTTCTCACCAGAATTCTTTTTTTTTTTCCTTCAGGAAAACAATCAACCAAATAAAGATAAATCAAACTCATATAAACCAATGCAAATGCCCAGTGGATGAAGTTGGCCAGTTAGCAGGATGAAGGACATGCAGTAAACCCCTTGGCCCACTGGTCATGGCTCATTAGGTTTGCCCACAGCCAGTCTTTGAATCCCAATTTAACTAATGGGGGTACTTCAAGTCCTCCTTAAATGCAAATGTAATCACATTTTTTTCATTCCTTCATATATGTCAGTGACTTAAGTTAAAACCCCTGAAGATGTTGACAAATTTTTTCATTAACCACTTTCAGTTTTTTCTAGAAACAGAAATTGTCCTCTCTACTCTATAAAATATCTGTTTCCTCAGTGCTTCGATTTATACCTGTTGTCAACTTAAAAAAAAAAAACACACACACACACACAAAAACACACACAAAAAAACTCAACAAATTGATGGATTAGTCTGTTCTCACAATGCTTTGAAGAAATACCAAAAAGCGGGTAATTTATAAAGAAAAGAGTTTTAATTGACTCACAGTTCCACATTACTGGAAAGGCCTCAGGAAAATTACAATCATGACAGAAGTTGAAGGGGAAGAAAGGCACCTTCTTCACAGGGTGGCAGGAAGGAGAAGTGCAAGCAGGAGAAATGCCAGACACTTATAAAACCATCAGATCTCATGAGAGCTCACTCACTGTCCCACAAAAATAGCATGGGAGAAACTGCCCCCATGATGCAATTACCTCCACCCTTGGTCCCACCCTTGACCCATGGGGATTATGGAGATTATAATTCAAGATGAGATTTTTGTGCAGGGACACAGCCAAACCATATCATTCCACCCCAGCCCCTCCCAAATCTCATGTCCTCACATTTCAAAACACAATCATGCCTTTCCAACAGTCTCCCAACGTCTTAACTCTTTCCAGCATTAACTCAAAAGTCCACAGTCCAATGTCTCATCTGAGACAAGGCAAGACTCTTCTGCCTTTGAGCCTGTAACATCAAAATCAAGTTAGTTGCTTCCTAAATACAATGGGGATAGAAGTGTTGGGAAAATATACCCACTACAAATGAGAGAAATTGACCAAAATAAAGGGGCTACAGGCCCCATGCAAGTTTGAAATCCAATAAGGCAGTCATTAAAACTTAAAATTCCAAAATGATCTCCTTTGACTCCTTGTCTCACACTCAGAACATGCTGATACAAGAGGTGGGCTCCTACGGCCTTGGTCCACTCTGTCCTTGTGGCTTTTCAGGGTACAGACCCCCGACAAACTGCTTTCATGAGCTGACATTGAGTGCCTGTGGCTTTTCCAGGTGCACGGTGCAAGCTGTTGATGGATCTACCATTCTCGGATCTGGAGGACAGTAACCCTCTTCTCACAGCTTCACTACACAGTGCCCCAGTGAGGATTCTGTTGGGGGGAGGGGGGTGTCCAACCCCACATTTCCCTTCTGCACTGCCCTAGCAGAGGTTCTCGATGACAGCTCCACCCCTGCAGCAAACTTCTGTCTGGACATCTGGGCATTTCCATACATCTTCTGAAATCTAGACAGAGGTCCCCAAACTTCAATTATTGACTTCTGGGCCAGGCGCGGTGGCTCAAGCCTGTAATCCCAGCACTTTGGGAGGCCGAGATGGGCGGATCACGAGGTCAGGAGATCGAGACCATCCTGGCTAACACGGTGAAACCCCGTCTCTACTAAGAAATACAAAAAATAGCCGGGCGAGGTGGCGGGCGCCTGTAGTCCCAGCTACTCGGGAGGCTGAGGCCGGAGAATGGCGTGAACCCGGGAGGCGGAGCTTGCAGTGAGCTGAGATCCGGCCACTGCACTCCAGCCTGGGCTACAGAGCCAGACTCCGTCTCAAAAAAATAAAAAATAAAAAAAAAAAAAAAAAAAAAAAAAAAAAGAAAATAACAAGCAGTCCTCGTGTTTCACAAAGAGAAGTTGTTAGCCTATTTACAACGAAATTCAGGCCTGAATGCAATTACACTTAGATTTAAATCTTTAAAATACCGTATAAGAATATTTTGCATTGGAGTATAAATATTTATAACTTCTTTATGAAAAAAATCAACAAAAAATAAAGTAACAGATCAGGAATACATGTACAATAATGCAATGTGTGCCATACCATTTGTAATAGTATAAATCTAAAATTAGGTCAAATTTCTGATATAGTTAGAAAGTTTAAAAATTACTTTCTTATGATGAATATTGTACTTTCATGAAGTCAATCTATTTAGTTATTTTCAAGAATCTGCCCTTTATGTATCTTCAAGATCCTGTGAAATAAATATATGAAATACAAGATGTTTTAAACACAAGGTGCTTATTTAAAATGTCTTCAAGGGAGTGAATATCAACAGTCAAGACTTCTCAATTTCAGAATATTTTACCCTCTGTCTACAGATCTCTAGCAAAAAAAGGGCACCAATAAATGTCATTAACATGCTTTCCCATGTACATATAGCCTCTATATATGCTAATCAAAATTATTTGCTTTCTTTTACTTCTAATTTAGCTGGAATTTAATACATAATCTTCCATGGTACACTTCACCAAAATGGTTTGTGCCAAGTTACTTTATTTATTACTTCATGCAAAAGAAAATAATGTTTATTTATTTTTCTATTATGGTAGAAATATTTCACATGGGGTCTAGCATGTTAACACATTTTTAAGTGCACAATACTGTATTATTAACCATAGGCACAGTGTTGTACAGCAGATCTCTACAACTTTTTCATCTTGCAAAACTGATTCTTTATACACAGTGAATAGCAAATCTCCATTTTCCCTATCCCCTCAAGCCACTGACAACCAGTATTCTACTCTGTTTCTATATTTGACTCTTTTAGATACCTCATATGTTTAGCCATGTAGCATGCGTCCTTCAGTGACGCTTATTTCACTTAGCATAATATCCTCCAGATTCATCCATACTGTCCCATATAACTGGATTTCCTTCTTTTTTGAGGCTGAATAATATTTCACTGTAAGCATATGCCACATTGTCTTTATTTTTCTTTTGATGGGAATTTAGATTGTTTCTATATTCCATATCTTGGCTATTGTAAATAATGCTACAATGAACACAGAAGTGCAGTTAGCTCTTTGAGATCCTGATATTAATTCTTTTGAGTAAATAACCAGAAGTAGGATGGCCAGATCATATGATAGTTCTATTTTTAATTTTTTGAAGAACCTCCATAATTGCTTTCCATAGTGTCTATACCTTTTTACATTCCTACCAGCAGTACATGAGAGTTCCAATTTCTGTTGGCCAAATAATGAGAATAATTTTGATAAAAAGGTGGAGTGAAAGACATGTCTGTAATGTCTCTAAATGTTATCTGTTTTTTAAGACCTTCTATTTGTCCTTCAAATTTTGTGCAGTATATCAGAAGAAATCATACATGATTTTCACATATTTTCCACTAAAATTATCACTTGGAAAACATATTCTTAACATCTTTTAGCTGTAGTTTTTGGTGGATAAGTGAATTTCTTTGATTAGCGTAGCTTACACAGAGGGACATGAAAATAGGCTCTTCATGGATGTCATTGCTTTCTCTAGTTAAGCTGAAAACAGCACATACACACAAGATACAGCCAACTCATAGAATCCAAAGAACACGAGTTGAAATAATTCAACTTGAGAAAATCCAAAGTACATCCCATCTATTGGCCAATTCAAATATTTATTATTGATTTTTCATTTGATGCTAAATGACTATTTTTAAGGGTAAGAGATTACAAACACTGGCAAGCTTTAAAACAAAATACCTGTTTTCCCTATTGCTAAGTAAGCAAAGATGTGTCATCTAAAAAGAATAAAAACTATTCATAGTTTATTCCATTTTTAACTCCTTCTAAATTTTGGCACTTCTTACTTTTGGTAGTTCTGAAAGAGGAAGCAGAAGCAAATGAAACAAAACACTAACAAAAAACAAATTACGAAGAACTAGAGAGCGTGTGAAGAATGTGCCTAACGGTTTAAAAGATTCAACTTTGTAAACCAATCAACGCATTTTCTTTAGTATGTAAATATACCACATTGTATGATTTTTTCAATCAATAGTGTGGTAGGAAATTAAAACTCTACAACCGCAGAGGAGATATAAACAGGAAGTACAAGTCCCAGAGTTCTGATGAGCTGGATTGCGGTTTTGCTTTTGTTTTCATTTTTTTCGGATCATCAAAGACAAATTTAAAGGCAATAATTTTATTTCAAACAAATACACACACAAACGACTGTTCAACTAGATTATGTAAAATGTCCACTGATAGGAAAAGGAAAGAAAAGTCTTCGGTGGTAGGGAAACAAACAAAATAGATTCAGAAAAATGTTCTACATCTAACATCAAAGTCCTAAGATAATTTTGTCAGACATAACAAATTAGATAACTACAGAAATGGCAAGTTATGATCTGTGGTATTCCTGAACTTCTATTTACTTCTTTACCAAGCATGTTACCTCTTTGCTAGATGATAAGATTTAATGGAGTCATGCTAATAGAAATAAGCTAGTATCTTGGTGAGAATAGAATAGCGGAGAGGAAAATCAATGATTCTAACTAGTTAGCTCTTTTGAAAAATGTTCACTTGGGCAAGGAGCAAAGGAATTAGATATCTACCTTTGTGCTTTTATTCTTGTATGTCAGTTAATAGTCCTATCGCAGGGCCAATAGAATCTCCTGATTCTATTTTATGCATGACAACCAGTCAGGTGATATATTGTTATTCAAATTCCAGCATAATATTCTTTTTCTTTGCTGTGCTTAATTTGTAGGTAAATTTACTACTCACAAAAACATGCTATTGACAGTGATTAAATGCCCCATAGAAAGAGTGTTGTTTACCTGTTTCTGTCTGCAGTCTCATTTTCAAGCACCAACATTAAATGAAAAAGTGTTCCAGAATTTGTGTGTGTGTTTGTGTGCATATACACATATACATATGTATTAGGTATATAACAGGTTATATAACACACTTGCATGTATGTAAGCCTACAACATAAAATATACTTTCACTCAGAAGAAAATAATTGTTAAACAGTAGCTTCATTTTTCTTCTTTACTGTAATATGTCAGCCATGTCCTGAACATTCTGCTTATGGTAGCATATATAAGAATGAGAGTCTATAAAAGACAGTAGCCATGAAAAAAATGAGTGCATTTGTTAAAGCAAAATTGTGTGTGTGTGTTTGTTTAACTAATGAAGACATTTGCTTAACCCACATTTACTGATCTCTTTTTACTGTGTTTCATGCTCATATTTTTAAACATAAAATAGAAAAAAATTAAATTTGTATAATGGAGGGAAAGTATTCTTACTAGTTGGGTGGAGCATTTGGAATCAATAAATACCAAAATGCTCTGGAAATGGGAACTCTTAATAAGATAAGAATATTTATACAATTCCCAGAGTTATTTAATAAATGTGAAGAGAATGATGGGTCTGAGTAGAAAGTATGTTTATTGAGATCTAAAGAATGGAAGTAGACTAAACTCAATGCTATACAGGAAAGTTGACGGGAAGTCAGAGATCTACATTCTAATTTTTTTCTAGCTACATGATCTTGGATAAATCACTTAACCTGCCTGAGGAAAACATGAAATTTTAAATTGTGTCTAAGTATTTTTTTCTAGGAATATATTTTCATATATGCTGAAATAACATTTTGAGTAAAAAAAAGTCTATTTGTTAAGTTACTGACTTTTGGGACCTAGTTTATAAATCTGTATTCTATTTATGAAAATTTATGTTTTTTTCTGATAATATCAAACTATTGTTAAGGGCATATTTACCTCATTTAGGAAAATCTGCAAAAACAGTTTGCCAAAAAGGTATTTTCAAAGTTATAGAAATGTCAGTTTTTACATAGGACTGGTAGAAATGTGAAAAGTGATTATTTTTGCAGGCTCTAAGGCTTAGTTTTTACTAAGACTTACTACTGATAAACTATTTGTATGATAAGCTGTATTTTTGCAATTCTGAATTAATGATAAGATAATTTCCGGAAGTGGATTGGCATTCAGAGTATCATTGTTGACAAGCTAAAATAAAGGCTGACTGAATTTTTTCTATTTTATAGGCTTTACAATATTCAAATGCTTTAGTGTTTGATGAAAGAGAAGGAATATCAAATCTGATACACTGAATCCCAAGCACCTGAATATGATCTCTGTTACACACCAACTGTGTAGAGCCAAGTGAAATAGGATGTGGGAGATATCTGGAGATATGTATGGAGAATGGAAAAAAAAATGCAAAAAGGGCACCTCAGAGGAAAAAATCCCTTTGTTATGAACCTTCATGAAATACCACCTTGATACATTAAACAGAAATGCTCTTTCATTTATGAAATTCTGTTATAATAATAAAACTAAATTAATTTGAATGGTTTCTATTCATTCACAAATCCCAAGTAACACTTTCAGCAATTGAGCCACTGCCCTCCCAACCTTGGCTCATTTTTTTTTTGTTTCGTTTGTTTTGTTTTGTTTTTAATCTGGTAGCAAGTCTACCAAAAATTTGCCTTTAATATCAAGAAGCAGATCAATTTCATAAAGGGCTCCATGTAGAGTGGATTGATTCTAGGGCTTTGAGCCACTGTCCCTCTTAATTTGAGACTATTGGATTGATCCTGCTTTGCTTACACATATGTGTGTGTGTATATATGTATGTTTACACATGTGTGTATGTATATACATACACACACCCATAGGTATAAAAAAAAGCAGGATACACACACACATACACACACACACCCCTTAATTTCCAATTAATTTGCTCTTATCAAACCTTGGGAAACATATTGACCCAAAAGTGAAATAAACTTCTTGAGAATACTATCAGTATTCTTTTTCAAGAATTATGTAACTAGACTTCACCTTAATAAGGATTTGGTCAGAAACAGATTTGTCCCTCACACAATGCCTCTGCTTACTTAATTTTTTGTGCAATTTGTAAAATATACTACAGTGTCTATATCCTCCTTCGATTGGTATGTTTTCTCCCAAACACCACAGATGAAAAAGTAACAAGATATCTATTTTAGGACCATTCATCTTCTTAAACTGTTTATAACTGAATGTGTTAGAGATTATAAAATACTTTTATTAAATGCTCACATTCAACTTTTCAGAGTAACTTTCTTTTTTCAATCGTATACCGGTATATTAGCTTTCATTTTTAAAGGATAGCATATTATTTTGAAGGCATTAATACATTTTGATTTCTTAGTCAATTACAAAATAAATATAAAAATGAAACATTCTTTGTAAAATATTCTGTTTAAGAAAGTCATCGGTTACCTCAAATGGAGTAGTCTAAGAGGAAAAAAGATAAAGCACCTGAGTTCAAAGAATATGTTTTAGAAATTTTAAAATGCCATTTTAAACGTTTTAAAGAATTTCTGGTATTTCCTAGGGATCATTTTACTAAGCAGTTTAAATTAAAAACTGGACAATTAATATTTTTGAAAATAAAAACTAGATTACATAAGGAAGTTGAAAGAGTCTTATTTAATGAAAATAATGGGTAAGAACAATAAAATCTACAGAAAAAGAGAAAGGAAAGAAAAGTCTCTTAGGAAATATCCTGGTCAAGTAGATTATACTTATATCTTGTTTTATAGTATAAGCCAGACTGAAGTTTTATAATGAAATGACCCTGACCTGAAGCCTCCTTTGCAAATGACTAGTGCCTTAATTATTTGCATCTGTGAACTCAAATGAACATACTTAAGGATATATCAATATGCTCATAAATCATCTGCAGGCGATAAGTAGTCCAACATAGATAATTAGAGAATTTACGGAAGGCTTACTCCCTCTGTTTATCTGCTTATGACATTTGCGGTACAGCCCTAACAGCAGGATAATTACTAGATTTATTCATCAAACAAAATCACGCCTTCTGGGAATGCACAGTGACTCCGGTTTTAGGACTAATAAAGACATTTTTCACCAAAACTCAAGTACTAATTTGCTCAATAACTAGCTGCAATAAGCTTTTATGGAAGCACTCAAAGAAAAGACTTGGCACCAGAGGGCAGATAATTAAAGGTGCAGTATCCCTATACAAAAGGATCTGAACAATTCCCTGACCATATTAAAATTTAATTGTTGAATGTTAATTGAAAAAAATATAAGTTGCTTCTGTTCTGAGTTACAGTAATTATTCTCCTCAGATCAAAAACATATCCGTATGTCTAAGTTAGCAACAAAAGAAAACAACTTTAAAAAATGCTCTAAAAACTTATCATAGAATACCCAAGTAAATATAAATTACAATTTAAAAATATTTCTGCAACAGTGATCTCATTTAAAGTCAGCACGCATTTGATTTGAATTTTTTCTCCCTGTCTCTCTCTCTCTCTCTTTACCTCCATGCAACCTTTCCTTCCTCCCTACAAATAGAAGAATTATGGTTGGTTAACTTGTTTTTCCTTAAAAGTTTCAAGAATTTTTGTAAGCGATAATGGCCCAAAATATTTTAGTGATTTGTAAATGTAAGTATTTTTTAACTGGATTTTTCCCTTCATAATTTTTTGAAAGTCTGATATCTTTAATTCATTAGGACTTCTCTTTTGTATTCACAAAAGGCAGCTACTTCAAATAAAAAAAGCATTATTGATCAAACTCATTGAGCGTTAGTTACAGTTATCCCAGTCCAGTTTGCTTTTTGCTTTTCCAAACAGAATCTCAAGAAATTATTGAGTAATCACAGTTAAATTCTAAATGTTTACATCACTGTTCTGCTGAAAGAAATAAGAATAATGAAGTGTTGTTGTTTTTTAAATGTTTCCACATGAGATAGTTAGGGTGTTCCTCTGGAATCTAAGCTTTTACTACACCAGAATCAGAAATCTTCAGGCCCTTGGGCTCACTTTCTGCTGCAGAGGAATGATGAACTACACAAAATGCAGACTTTTAAACTCATATTTAATTGTTTAATGTCATGGCTCTTGGTAGAGCATTGTTGCTTGAAAAATAAATTGGGTAATTCAATTAAATGGCTACAGAAGATACATCATATCAGATGTAGAAAGGCACTAACCCCAGCTTGAACTTGACGTCCCACATCGCTTCACTTATTTGACAAATGGATTCTTGAAAATAATTGAAACACATGACTGCCAGCATAGGTCAATAATACTTTTTTGCCATTCAGCCTCTTAACAGCTTCCATTTTTTCTTGCACTGTGCCATTCAGGGCAAAGATTGCATTTGCCTGGTAAATCATGCAAGCATTATTACTAAAATGGGACTAAATGCAATGAAAATGGACTACATAAAAGTAATGGCACTTAAGTAAAAGGAAGACCATCTACTAGGGCAAACACTAAATGTCAGAGTTAAATACTATATGACATTACTTCCATTACAAGCTCATATTATGCACATAAGAAAGCAAACTCACTAACTACAGCTGCATACTACATTTTCATATTGTTAACTTTACCAGTTTTCAAGACACTACTGTTAATCCAGATTTAAAGCAGAACTGCATATCTGCTGTTTAAAGTTTTCTCTCCCCTATCTCCTTGGGCAGAACAGATACACTTAGGCAAAAACAGAATCACTGCCTAAATCTTCAAAGGATCATCATTAACAGATTTAAAGACTAATATTTATTCTCTTGGAAAACACTAAGAAAAGAAACAATCACAAACAGCAAAGAAATTTAAAAGCGTTGTCCAGATAAAAAGGTTTTGAAAGAAAAAAAAGAAAATGTGTTTTAACCTATGTTACACGGATTAGGAAGTATATTGAAAAAAAGTATTAGTTATTTCTTTAATCTCAATTTGATTGTATTAACATATTCTAAATGGTTAAGAGGGAACTAGTAGATAAAGCAAAATCTGAAGATTCAAACAGAAACTGATCTTTTCTTGTTTTCCATTTGTAAACAGAGACTGCCAATTTAATGTTTTTGGTTTGGTGTGGTGAGGGTTTTGATAATAAAAAAGAAAAGATGTCCTAGTTTTGTAATGTTCAAGCTTTCAATGTTTACTTCACAATTAGGCAATACTGTGTAGAGATAAGAATGCAATCAAAAAGCCTGGGATTGACTCCTGCCTTCTGCCATCAGCAAGTTACTTAACCTCTTTATGCCTCAGTTTTCACATCTGTAAAATGAAGATAAAGATAGTGTCTACCCTCATAAGTTTCTTAAGAGGATTAATTTTAAAAGTGCTTAATGGAGTGCCTAACAATAAAGGCTCACTAAACGTCTGCAGGCATTGTAAATAAAAAAGCCTGAATCAATCACAAGGTATTTTTTATAAGGAGACATTCTGAAATGAGCACATGTGCATTTTGACACTGGGAGTCCCTCTTAAATGTTCTCATCTCATTTTTGATTTTTGACCCTTTCTGGAACATAAAGCTTTTTTAGCTTTCAATGCATCGATCAAAATGTCTTTCCATAAAGAAAGAAACTTTTAAAATAATTCCTTAAAGTTATACTGCAACCTTCAGCATTCATTGATCTTAAACTTCAAATGAACTCGTTTACCTTCCTTTAGGAGTTAATTGACCCACTTCAGGTTTCCAAAGTTTATTAGACAACTCTTTTCTCCAATCAAGATAAGTAATAGAAAAGCAACTACTTAGACTCCTTAAAGAATGTGATTATTGCTTACAAGGCTCTCCATTTTTTAGCAAGTCTTCATTTCTTATTATTTTTCCCATTCAGGCAGTGACACTTCCCTTTTCCCCAAATCCCCAGTTATTCAGCTCCTTGAGTCCACATGTCTGTATTTGGGGAAGAGAGGGTTGATGGGAGAGACTTCAATTGGCTCTGTTATAGTTCTGCTGTTTTATGTTTCACAAGATTTTGTTTATTAAATAAAATAATTCAGTCAAGAAAAATTTACTAGATCTGTGGAAGTAAGTTTCAAAACTTTAGGTTTGTCCTGGGCTTTCAGTGAGCTAAAGCTTTGTTAAAAAATGATGTTCAAAACCCCCAAAACACTGGAGTAGATAACAGACTAATCTTATTTGTCAGAACTGTTCTTCTGCAATACAAAGAAAAAAGAGGTAAAAATAGCTAAATCTGCAGAAAGAAAGGATAAATCACAGATGAGACACAACTGCAAGTTTCAAGCACGAGGATAATATTTTTAATGTGTCATGAAGTCCAATAAAAAAAACAGATTCACGGATTCATATGTACTATTCAAGTGTTTAATGAAATTACTTAGTTATTAAAATAACAGAATTATTTGTCTTCATATATAAAATGTAGTAATTGAAGAATTGTTAGCCTTGCATTGAAATGTTGCTATTTCTCTGCCATTCACTGCATACTAAGATGTATTATTTTACATATTCTTTTTTCAAAATATTCATTCCTCAAATATAAAAATCAAGGACCAAAAGCAAGAACATTTTTATGCATACTCACAGAAATAACTGTATTTCATTTAATTACAAAGTGACACTCATTTAAAAAATAGATTGTATGTATTAAAAAAATAAGGTTTGTTCTTTACAAAAGAAAAATTCTAAAGGGAAAATGTGCTGGCCCAGGAGCTTGATTTAGACCGGGTATTTCAAAATTCTCGAGGCTTACTTTTCTCAATTAAGGATTATGGAAGCAATCCTGGTAAGCCTAAAGGGTTTTGAATTGTGCTTGTAGAACATTAAGCAAACATGGGTATCTCCAGATTCACAAAGCTCCAATAAAACCATGTGTATATAATTAGATCAATCAACAGGAACCATTATGAGATATATGTCAGAGGAAGTCTCATAACAAGCAGCCATATAGAAAGAATTAAGTCTATCCACCTAAGGCCTTATCCACTCAATACACAGCCATCACATAAATTTATAATGGTATTAAATCTATTAATGGCATGAGGAATAAATATTTATTAAATCAGGCAAAGTACATTTTAGTGTACTTTGAATTAATAATTGACAAAAGCAATGCATTTTTTCACGAAATAAATTAGGTGTTTTCTAATGTACGCTTTCTTTTCTGAACACAATACCAAATGCCATTACTGTAACTTGGAAAAGCAGACAAACCAAGAGGATGAGAGGCATGGACATAAGCTTTTATCTTAAAATTAGACAAAACGAAAGAAAAAAATAAAAGGCTAACTGCATTCACAAGCCAACAGCTCCTAACTCTGCTCTAGATTTTCCTTTCACTCTTGTGACTGATACAGCCCAGGATATAATTAAACAATTGCAATTGCAATAATGCTTTGTGTAATTGACTCCAAAGCGTTACAAGATTTGTGAGTTTTTATGTGAATACGTTTCAGAGTAAACATAGTACTTTACAGTTGGAAAGGCGCACCTTGAATAGATTTGACTCTAAGTCGTAGAATTCAGTGCTTTATATATACACCTGCATTACTTTGCTAGGGCTGCCATAACAAATACCTTAGACTGAGTGGCTTTAGCAAATTATTTTCTTTCTTCTTAGGCTTCTCCTTGGCTTGCAGATGGCCGATTTCATTCTACATCCCCAAATGGCCTTTCCTCTGGGTACACACAGTGTATACTAATATCCTCTTCTTAAAATATACCAGTCATAGTGAATTAAGGCCCACTCACACGCCCTATTTTTAGCTTAATTTAAGGATACTGTCTCCAAATGTAATCACATTACAAGGTCTTGGGGGTTAGGAATTCAACATATGAATTTTGGTGGCACACAGTTTAATCTGTAATAACAAAACCTTTAATGTATTATTATTTTGTAAATGACATTTCTAATTTGAGTCCCATTAAAACTATTTGTACTAATTATTGTGCTCAATCTTACACATCTCTAACATAGTGGTTTTCAGACCATAGCATTTATCAGAATGGCCTGGAGAGCTTGTTAAACCACAGATTCCTGGGCCCCACCCCCAGAGTTTCTGATTCTTTGGGTCTGAGATGGGGCCTGAAAATTTGCATTCTGACAAGTTCCCAGGTGATGCTGATACTGCTGGTCAGCGAACTATACTCTGAGAACCAGTGATCTAGTACAAAGTTTCCAAGACAGAATTTTTGTGACAGTGTTTCATGAAATGTTGGCATGGATTCTTACAGAAAAGCAATTAATAGTCAAATTATTCTAGATTGTGCTACATATGGTAGTATCCTCTTAGAGATTTTGACAAATTGAAATACTAATAACAGACATATTTAACACATTAAAATTTCTAAGGATTTTGCAATAAGAGAAAAATTAGTTAACAGTTTCTACACTTATCTGACTATGTAACTCAGTTTTTCAAGTAACAGCTTTTAACATATCATGCATATCTATGGAAACATTGGTTTAACATCTTAAATTGTCTCACTTCAAACCAACATTTTCCAAACTGTTTCATGGAAGGCAAATAGGTATTTCATGCAAGCATTAATATTGTATGTGTTTCAAAGAGGAAGAAAGGTCATCCATAATTTGGGAAATTCTTCAGCAGCAATGTTTTACTTTAACTCTGAATTGTGAAAACTTACAGGGATAAGAACTACTTTTGTAATACACATTCTGTGTTTCACAAAACACTAGCAGTGCCCTGAAACTGAGATTTATGATCAATATATTGAATTATGACTAAACAAAATTTCCAATTTAGTTATTTTAACTTATTCCATAATTAATCCTACACACAGTGTCTTTTAAGACTAGGAATATAAACACATGTATGTACATGTGAACATACACACATATGTACACACAATAGCCCATCTACTATTATTCCCAATTTGTGTTTGAGTCTCACAGATTTGTAATCAGTAAATGAAAAGTGTAGATGATCAGTGTAGATAGGAACAGTATTAGTGTTGCCATATGAGAAAGATCTAGGAAATGCATTCAACAATTGATTACACATCAAATACAGGCCATTTTGGTTAAAATATTTTTACAAGTTAGAAGGATGTGTTCTTATGGTCATTTTTCTACACAGATAAACACTGTTTCTCAAATACTAAATTAGAGGTGATTAAAGGAAAAATAGAACTAATATTCATTAAGCAATGATTATATTTTAGGAAATATGTCAGTTATTTTGCATGCTCTACCTTGATGGGCACCCTCATTAACCTTGAATATTGGCATTATCATTTCCATTTGACGGAGGAAAAAATTAAAGTTCATGAATGAAGCTTAGTTGCAGTAAGATAAAGGGATGATAAACACACTGCCCCTGACATCAATGCATTCAATGTCTTGTGAACCAAGATTTGAAAAAATAACATATGAAAAATCCAGCCTGGGTGACAGAGCAAGACTCCATCTCAAAAAAAAAAAAAAGAAATAAAGAAAAATTATATACAAGATTCAAGCCATTAGAAGGGGCTTATGAAGATATTTTTTAAAAGTGGTGTGAATCTCCTAATAAAAATCAAGGAAGACTACCGAGTGGATATGGAAGCACTGAGGTTTAGTGGCTAAGCGCTACACTTCATGGGTTCAAATCTCTGCTCTGCTGTTAACCAGTTTCATCATCTTAATCACATTACTTAAACTCTTCAAACATGTCTTTCTTCATCTATTATACGCAGATCATAATTGTATGTACTCCATAAAGTAAGTGTAAAGATTTAATAAGTTAATATAGAAAGCCTGGCTCATATTGATTACCAAAGAAGCTTTTTATTATTATATTTTATCAATAATATGAGATCTAAATGAAAACATAATAGTAGCATTATTTTATAGTTTATATAAAATGTAGACTTTAAGAATAAATGAAATTAATTATGACAATACCAATAATTCTACTGAAATGTGAAATATATATATAACATAAATGGTGAATCATGATCATGAATGGATTCATTAGAAAACATATCTGAGTATTTTTAACTGGAACTTTAAACCCATGTTCTCCATGTTTAGACACTTCTCAAGAAGAGTTTTTTTTTTAAAGCAATGTTACTATTAAAAAGACTAAAGATTATTTACTAATCAAGAGAGGAGTCCATTACAACAATTCTTTAAAGATAACTAACAATCTATTTTTAAAAAAATACAGTAACCTAATAAAGGAGGACAATAAAACCTCATTCTTCACTTAATCATTACAGATTTTCTACTGTGTTGAAAGCCCACACCACGGAAACCATAGATGTGACAGATCGGAAGATGAATAATTCCTCCATCTATAATCTTACATTTCATAGTAGAGAATGAACAATCAATTCATGAAGAGCTATAATGTTAAGTTCCAAAAGAAAGTGGTGAATTTTATTTCCCTCAAAACAAGAAAAAGGTAAAAAAATAAAAATAAAAATAAATCAGTCAACTTAGAGTTGGGGTTTGAGAGAGATAAAGATGGGAGGAGAGAGAATTACACATAAAAGGATCAGCATAGGCAATTGCACAGACAAAAGAAATCACAGAGGAAAGTGTTGCTTAGAGGGAAAAAATATTACATTATTTAAGTGGAAAATAGAATTATCTAAACATGTTATAGGAAACTGTTTCGAATATACTTCAAGTCAGTTTGGGCAACTCTAAACACAGCAGTTACATGCCAAAAACCTAGTTAACTTTATCTCTCAAAGTCTGTATTTTAATCTTTTGGAATAAATTTAATTTGCATTTTTGAGGATAGAGTGTATAATTTACTAATCATTAGCTTCAATAGTCTGAGGAAGAAAGTATATATAGGATTAGCATAGTATATCATATAAAGGCAAACCTTATTTCACTTGATTTAAATTATTTACAAATTATAATAATGATTAGTAATATGTAGCAATAAGAAAAGTCTGAATTAATAAATGGGTAGGAGAACAGAATTCTGTTTCATTATGAATATCAAACCACCTTTTATTGATTACTTTGATTGCAAACACTTGAACTTTTCTTTAAACTAAGCTGATTCTCCTAAGGTATTATGTCATTTTGAAAGACGTTGAGAAGTTTTACGTTTTGCCACTCTGATGTTTCTGCAGTGGAATTAGTCAGGGATTATTATGAAAACCAATAGCAAGTGAAAATGATTGTGGTTTGATAGTTTGGATAGTGTCATGGCTCCTCATTATATTGCAGGAATTTATTTTCTACCAGTTTTTTAAGAAACAATTGGACCACACTATTATTATAATGACACTCTGAACAGAGATTTCTTTTAAATATACAAAAATAACATGGGGAAGGGATTTGCATATATAAAATTAAATGTCTGTAGAGGAGAATATACAAACATTACAAGTACACAAATATAAAATTGTCCAATAGTATACCTGTCAACTCTGCTTCTTTAGTCCTTGACAAATGTGTATGACAAGAACTGAGTAAAATCATAATAATAGACTGGTTACTGCTTATATAATTGCATATAATTAAAACATCCCAATAAATAGATTCCAATCTACCATCCTGCCATATTACGGAATTGTCATGGGGGCAGTCTGAAGAATCCGTGATGATAATGATTTTATACATATACAATATACAATATATAAATAATATGTAATATGTAATATATATACACAAAAACACACACATATTTAACACATACACATGTACACAAATACATATATATGTATGAACAAACATGCATATATACACATATACATATTGTGTAAACATACATATATATGTTATGAGTGCATTTGTGTATATATACACAAACACATGCACGTATCTATTATGCACACACATACATACACATTTTACACACACTAGTGTGTGTCTTTGTGTGTATTTTCTGTGTTCTCATCTGTCTTCCTATCTCTCCCATTCTCCCCTTCTATAGAAAAGTAGCATATTAATTTCTTGGCCTGCTGTGGTGGCTCACGCCTGTAATCCCAGCACTTTGGGGGGCCAAGGTGGGCAGATCACAAGGTCAGGAGATCGAGACCATCTTGGCTAATACGGTGAAGCCGTTTCTCTATTAAAAATACAAAAAATTAGCCGGGCATGATGGCACATGCCTGTAGTCCCAGCTACCCGGGAGACTGAGGCAGAAGAATCCCTTGAACCTGGGAGGTTTAGGTTGCAGTGAGCCAAGATCGCACCACTGCACTACAGCCTGGACAACAAAGTGAGACTCCATCTCAAAAAAAAAAAAGTAACATATTAATTTCTTATTGTTTATATAACAAATTACCACAAACTTAGTGATTGCTATGGTCTGAGTATGTTCCTCAAAATTTTTATGTTGGAGATTTAATCCCCAATGCAACAATGCTGGAAAACAGGGCATAATGAGAAGTGTTTAGGTCATGTATTAATGTTGCCATAAACAAGGTCTTATGGGAGTGAGCCCTCTTGCTTCTGCTCTTCTACCACGTGACGACACAGAATTCAATCCTTTTCCACCCTTCCTCCTGCCACCATGTAAGGACACAGCAAGAAGATGACCTAATCTTGGGCTTCTCAGCTTCTGTAACTGTGAGAGAATAAATTTCTGTTCTCCATAAATTATCCAGTCTCAGGCATTTTGTTACAGCAGCACA
The DNA here is from genome assembly GCF_008728515.1 of Papio anubis. NCBI lineage: Eukaryota > Metazoa > Chordata > Mammalia > Primates > Cercopithecidae > Papio > Papio anubis. The sequence continues at coordinate 84,949,967 of NC_044980.1, read as the reverse complement.
CAATGGACTAAGACAGTAGCTAAAATTAATATAAATTAACAAATACTTAATGCATGCAGAGCTTAAAACCTAAATGACGGGTTGATAGGTGCGTCAAACCACCACGGCACATGTATACCTATGTAACAAACCTGCATGTTCAGCACATGTATCACAGAACTTAAAGTAAAATAAATAAATAAATAATCTTAAAATTCTGGAGGTCAGAATTCCAAAATGGGTTTTAACTTGGCTAAAATCAAGGTGTCAGCAGAACTGCCTTTCTTCTGCACGCTCTAGGGATTCATCTCCTTGCTTTACTCAGCTTTCAGGTGGCTTCCTGAATTCTTTGACTCATGGTCCCTTTCTTTCTTCAAAGCCAGTTATTATATCCCTCTGACCTCTGCTTCCATTATCACATCTCCTTCGCTGACTTTTCTACCTTGCCTGACTCTTCTACCTTCCCCTCTACTATATAAAAACCTTGAAATCAGATTGAGTCCACCCACAGGATTCAGAATACTTTCTCCATCAAAAGATTCTTAATTTACGGCCGGGCGTGGTGGCTCAAGCCTGTAATCCCAGCACTTTGGGAGGCCGAGACGGGCGGATCACGAGGTCAGGAGATCAAGACCATCCTGGCTAACACAGTGACACCCCGTCTCTACTAAAAAAATACAAAAAAACTAGCCGGGCGAGGTGGCGGGCGCCTGTAGTCCCAGCTACTGGGGAGGCTGAGGCAGGAGAATGGCGTAAACTCGGGCGGCAGAGCTTGCAGTGAGCTGAGATCCGACCACTGCACTCCAGCCTGGGCGACAGAGCGAGACTCCGTCTCAAAAAAAAAAAAAAAAAAAATACCTGATTTAATCACATCTGCAATGTTAAGTAACGTACTCATAGATGCTGCAAATTAGGATGTGGATGTCTTTGAGGGTTATTACTGTGGGTAGTATAAGTAATGCCATGCTTTCCCTTCCTTCCCTCTATTTTCTCAACTCTTGATACATTCCTTAAACTACTTCCATTGAACGTTTGTCCCAGCCATTGGTCTGATATGTTCCTATCAAGATCATAAGAATATCCTGCTGCCAAATGTTACAAGCATGATCTTACCTTCACTAACTACTGTCTTTCATTTTTATGTGTTGACTCCTCCTTTTTGTTTTAAACATTTTTTTCCCCTGGGCTTCTATGCTGCTCTCTTCTTTCTCCCCATGAACTTTCCATTGTTCCACTGTTCCTTCATAGTTTCTTTCATGGATGCCTTTTTCTTCTCCTTTTATATGGCTGTTGTCCTTTACTTTGTCTTACTCTACTAATTTTCATCAAGTCCCATGATAGCATCTATGTCTAAGGCTTCTACGGGGATTGGTCCCAAATCTCTGTCTCATTTAGACCAATCTCTTTAACTCTGTACTAAAGCTATGTGTCCCTTTTGATGGACAAAGGAAACTTTAAAACCAATATGTCCAAATGTAGAAAAACATTCACAGAAGCCCAAATTTATACCTTTTTCTTTCCCTTCCTTCCTTCCCTCCTTGCTTCTTCTTTCTTTTCCTCTTTCTTTCTTTCTCTTTTTTTCTTTCTTTTTTTTTTCTTTTTCTTTCTTTCTCTCTCTCTCTCTCTCTCTCTCTCTCTCTTTCTTTAAACAGAAATATTCTTTTCCTAGTCACCAATTCAAAAAGTAAAGAATTTTTCTTTTTTTTTTTTGAGACGGAGTCTTGCTCTGTCACCCAGGCTGGAGTGCAGTGGCCGGATCTCAGCTCACTGCAAGCTCCTCCTCTCGGGTTCACGCCATTCTCCTGCCTCAGCCTCCCCAGTAGCTGGGACTACAGGCACCCGCCACTTTGCCCGGCTAGTTCTTTTTTTGTATTTTTTAGTAGAGACGGGGTTTCACCGTGTTAGCCAGGATGGTCTCGATCTCCTGACCTCATGATCCGCCCGTCTCGGCCTCCCAAAGTGCTGGGATTACAGGCTTGAGCCACCGCGCCCGGCCAAGAATTTTTCTTTATCTGTCTCTCTTCATTCAAATCTCACATCTAACGTTGCCACGTAATCACCAAATTCTCTTGTTTCGAATTTCTCAATGTTTCTTGAATCTATTCCATTCTTAGCATCTTCTTAGTTACTGCCCTACTTCAGGTCATACTAATTTTTTGTGTTTACTGATTCGGCCTCCTCCTAATTAGTCCTTTTTTTGTTGTTCCAGCCTTAGCTTTCTATAATCCTAGCCTCCACACTGCTACCAACATGATCTAATATGCAAATATGGTAGTCAGAACATTACTTAAAATTATTCAGTAACTTCATTATGAAAGCATTAATTTCCTCACCAATCATTCAATTTCTTGCAGCATAGAACTAGTCGCTTTTCCAGGTCTCCTTGCTGCTTTACCTTCAATGCTAAGTAGTTTTCTAATTGCCTTCCTTTTAATTTCATTTTCTGGAGTATTTTGAGGTTTAAATGAGACAACATAAGAAAAACTCACAGCACAGTTTCTAGAATATAGTAAGCATTCAATAAACATTAATTCCCTCTTCTCTCCCTCTCTTCCTTCTCTCACTAAGATTTGGTATGTAATTCTCTTTTCATTGCTAAGTATTATTGTCTCAACTAGTCAAATATTGATCTTTTGGATATCCATTTATCAAGGCCAATGTCAATACACTCTTCCTCCTTTGCACTTTATGAATATAGTCTATTCTTAATTATAGAATTTCAATTAAGCATTCTACCAACCATTTGACAATGAAGTCCTAAACTATTAACCTATTATAATCCTTAGCTAATTCTTTAGCTTCTTCAATTTAGATAAACATTTTTCTCTTATTTTAATTTCAGTCAAGCAATCTATAACAGAACCACTGACATATTATATAACAATACTATATGAATATGTTTATTATATATCTATGTGAAAAGGGAATTTCTACTCACAGAAGTTTTCCTATTTCTGAATTTTTAAATAGACTCTTACAGTTTCCACCACCTTTAAGTCAGGGCATGTTAGGCCTTCCTAATGAACTCGCACTTTTGAATCTCTACAATCCACAGAACTTCCAAATCATCTCCCTTCCAATCATTTCTCACCACCACCATCATCTCCAGCCTGATCCATTCACCCTCATCTTTAGCCTGACTTATTGCCAAAAGGCTCTTAACTGACCATCTCGTACAGCCTATCATCTTTTCCCAACCCAGCATCCAGAACCATCCTTTAATAATATAAATCAGATTTCATCATTTCTCCACTTCCTATCTGTCTCCCTCTGAATAAAGCATTTATTTTACACAAGCTTACCATAACTGACAAGATTCAACCTCTGGTTGTTTCTACTCCTTCTCCTGTTGTTCTCATTCTTTTTGCTCCAGTCCCTCTGGCCTTCTTGCTCCTCCTCAAATTACCAGGTGTTCCCTAAATGGGGCCATTCACCCTCTCTTCTGCCTGAGGGATTGCTTCCTCTCCATCTTTAAGTCTTAGCTCAACTGTCACCTTTTCAGTCAGTCCTTTCCTGACCACCTTACAGCTGATACTTCATGTGTTTCCTTTCCTGCTTCATCCTTTTCCATAGCCTGAAAAACCACTATTTTAATTTTACTTTTTAAAATATGTCTTAACCTCCTTCTTGTTAGAATGTAATGGCAAAGAGGACAGGGGTCTTTTCCATTTTTGTTCAATGAAGAGTTGATGAGAATCCCCCCAAAATGTCTGTTGTATAGTAGATGCTTACTTAGTAAGTATTTGGAAAATAAATTAGTTTCTGTGAGATTCTGAGAAGACTAAGTAGTCTTCACTTTCACTTGCCATCCAGTTTTTCAGCTTATTTTGGTTATTTTGAGAAGCATGGGTGTTTTATTAGGTTGACCAGAAAAAATCTAATGAAATAGGAAATAAAATAATATTTTTGCCCAAAGCTGATCCTAGATGCCATGGACTCGAAAATGTAATATGGGAATTTAGCACTGGAGTTTTAAAATAAAGGTAAAACTCATCAAATCAGTTTCAAGTGTGCATTAACATTTGTAGAACAAAGCCCACAAACAAGAAGGTATTTCACATTCCTTGTTCATCAGAGGATGAACATGTATTTTTCAGAGCTAAGTAGTATATGAGTTACAATATTTTGAACCAATGTGGTAGTTAAAACTTGCTACAGGGATTTCCCATAGAATAAAGGAAGGTAATCATGTTACAGATTTAAGACATTTGGCAAATTATGTTACATCTGCATGCAAAGACAAAAAGAAGAGCATTCTTGAATATTAAACCTCTCTGTGACTCTGTATAAAGCAAAATAGTTAAATACTTTTTGCATGTATTCTTTTTCCTATAAAACTATCTTCGGATTTTCAGTAGGAGATTTCTGTGTGCCTATACTATATCAGATATTCTTATATTATCACCATAGTCAAATTCTGTGTAAGTTCCCCTGTAGCACCCTCTCTATATAACATTTGAAGGTTTCACTCAAATGTAATATAATTTATATTAACAACTGGTCAATCATAATTATTCTTGTGTGCCTTTTCTTCAAGATTTAACGACATATATTTTTATTTCCTATATAAAAGCTGAACCACACCAGGTAAACTAATATCCTAACAAATGGAAACTTTTACCCTTGAAAGTATGGTCACTCGGCAAAATGTAATCCAATAGTTAATATCTGAATTTTTCTATAAGTAAAGAGCCAGTGTCAGATGAGCTAGAAGCCCCTCCCCCTAAAAAAACTATAGTAATGATGAGTGTGGCTTTAATAGGTCACTTAACAGGATATAGAGAGTTTTCAATCCTCTTCAACTTTTAGGGAAAACGAAATTAATTATGTCTCTCTAGGCAGTCAAGATTACATACTATCTCCTAAATGCAGTGGATAACACAACTTACATATACTTGCCCTTCTTCTGCCTTCATTTTCTTCTAAAACTGTAACATAAGTAATCGCATGTACATAACAAAGCTCTTCTGTAAAATGATGGCGAATTGCAGGATTCCTCTTCTCATGAGGACACACCAACCTAAATGTTTGACTCTAATTAGATATTTGCAGAGGATTCTTATATTACTTAACTTTTTCATAATTATCCAAAATATAACCTAAAAGTTTTCTTGAATTCAAACCCTAGTGCTTAGAAATCTAAGATGAAGCATCTTCATGGAAAAGATTGTGTGATAAAGTAAATGTTCTCCCAGCTCTATTTCCTTGACTCACAAAATATATTTAGAATCAAGGAGTAGAGTTATGTTCAATCAAATTCGTAGGTTATAGATAAATCAATATATATTATGTGCTCATAATCTCATCTCCAGCTTTTTTATACAAGTGTAGCTTTAGGGATTAAGCAGGTTTAAGGACTACAACTGGACTTACCTACTACCTTCAGTTCTTCACTGATCCAATTTTGCAATTCTGTAGATTGTTAATAAGTAAGTTATATAGATGCCCTAGAAATTATGTGGATGCAATACTTTGCAAAAGACAATCATTACAAAATATTCACATTCTTGAGAAAATATACAGTTCATGAAACTCTAGGCAAAAACACATCTACTAATTAATGATGTTGAATATAGTAGCAAATTTAAAACACACTCTATATTGATCGCATAGATCTTTAAAAAGACTCTATTCTTTTTAGAGTAGGTTTACAGCAAAATTGAAAGGAAGTTTCAGAGATTTCCCATACAACCCCTGCCCTCATACACGCATGCCTTCTCCAATTATCAACATCTTCACCAGAGTGGTACATTTGTTTTAGCTGATGAAGACCTGCATTGACACTATCATTGACATTATCACCCAAAATCCATAGTTTACATTAGGGTTCACTCTTGGTCTTGTACATCCGTTGGGTTTTGACAAATGCATGATAACGTGCATCTACCATTATGGTGTCATACAGAATAGTTTCATGGCTCTACAAATCTCTGTGTTCCTCTATTCACTCTATTCATCCCTCACTTTTCACTGCTATCTGGCAACCACTGATCTTTTTACTGCCTCCATACTTTTGCCTTTTCTAAAATGTCATTGGCTTAGCTCGTTATCTGCTGCTGTAATAGAATACCTGAGACTGGGTAATTTATAATGAACAGAGATTTATTTGGATCATCATTCTCTAGTCTGGAAAGTCAAAGATCATGATGCCAGCATCTGGCAAATGCCATCATGCTGTGTCACCATCATCCAGTGACAAAAACAGAGGGCAAGAAAGGGCAAGAGCAAGAGGGCAAGAGAGGCTGAACTTGCTTTTATAACAGACCCACTCCTTTGATAATGGCATTAATCCATTTATGCAAGAAGAGCCTTTATACCTAATCACTTCTTATTAGGTCCCACCTTCCAACACTGTTGCATTGGGGATTAAGTTTCCAACACATGAATTTTGGGGAGCATATTCAATCAACAGCAGCCATATTGTTGAAATCATACAGTATGTAGCCTTTTCATATTGGCTTCTTTCATTTAGGAATATGTATTTATGTTTCCTCCATGTCTTTTTGCAGATGGTTAGCTAATTTCTTTTTAACACCAAATAATATTCCTTTATCCGCATGTACCAGCTTTTTATCTATTTACCAACTGAAAGACATTTTGGTTACTTCTAAGTTTTGGCAATCATAAGTAAAGCTGCTTTAAACATCCATGGGCTGGTTTTTTTGCATGGATACATTTTCAGCTCCTTTGGGTAAATACGAAGGAGCACAATTGCTGGATCATATGATAAGAGTATACTTAATCTTGTGAGAAACTGCCAAACTTTTTTTCAACGTCATTGTACTATTTTGCACTTTCACCAGCAATGAGTGAGAGTTCTGTTGCCCCACATGGTTTCCAGCATTTGGTTTTGTCATTCTAATAGGTGGGCAGTGGTATTTAATTGTTGTTTTAATTTGCTTTCTCTGATAACATATGATATGGAACATCTTCTCATATGTTTATTTGTCCTCTGTGTATCTTCTTAGGCAAGATGTCTGTTAAGAGGCAAGATGTCTGTTAAGGTCTTTGATCTATGTTTTAATTAGGCTGTTTGCTTTTTTATCTTTGAGTTTTAAAAGCTCTTTGTAGATTTTAGATAATAGTTGTTTGTTGGATATGTCTTTTAAAAATATTTTCTCCCAGTCTGTAGCTTCCCTTTTTATTTTCTTGACAATATTTCTCACGGAGTAGAAGTTTTTAATTTTAAGAAAGTCCAGCTTACCAAATCTTTCTTTCATGGATCATCCCTTTGATGTCATATCTAAAAAGTCATCATCAACCTTAAGGTCATCTAGGTTATCTCATATTTTACCTTCTAGAAGTTTTATATTTTTGCATTCTACATTTAGGTCTGCGTTATATTTTGAGTTAATTTTTGTGAAAAATGTAAGGTCTGTGTCTATACTTTATATTTGTACATGAACATCAATAGATATTTTTAGAAGCTATTTCCTCTATGAAATTGACTGTAACATATGTATATGTGTATATATATATATGAATACACACACATATATTGAAATAAATATATTTGAAGACTATTTGATCATATATAACTCAATTTTTTTCACCCCCAAGAAATAGGTATCTCTGAAATGTCTTAGTAAAACACCAATGCTGATCTTTTATTTATACTTTGACTCCATTGTATCTAAGAGTACTCTCACGAAAGGTGTTAAGCTGAGCTCAACAACATAGCAAAGTCATCGGCTTATACACCATGAAGTCTATATATATATATATAAAAATACATTAAAAAAACCTCTACTTTCTCTCCCTATCTGTATTCCTTCTCTAGCTGCTACAGTGTACTGGGGAGACAGCGGAATATTGTGGAATCCAGTGCCTTTGTCAGTGAAACCCTGGAAACTTCCAGGTTCCCTCCACATCCTCCTGAAATCCGTTGGCCCTTGCCCAGCACATATCTTTACATCTTACCCAACTCAAAGCCTCAATTCCAGCACTGTTATCTAACCTACCCATTATTTCTATCCTAATACAGCCACAACCCGATGATTACAAAATAAGGTAAATTAAAATGTAACAAATTTTTGTTCTCAAAGGAATCACAATTCAAATAGTAATAAAAATACATTATAAACGTGAGTATTGTAAAAGTGTGGGAAGAATGTAAACAAACACAGAGTTAGTACTAGGTTAGGGGCTAGAAAAATATAAAAGTATCATTATCGCTCCTATCCCTTGGCCTGAAAAGGCAGGGGAGACAACATTTTCCAGAACCAGATGAGACAAGGAGAAGTCTGAGTGGCAGGGCCATCTGGCATGAGCTGTAACTTGTGATGGAGAGACGCAGCCAGCCTCAGACAAACCTGCAGGGAGGGATGTGGAGGAATAAACCCCAACCTCAATTTCTTTCTTCCCTCCCATCTCTGTTGAATTCCACATGCTAAATCCAACAGGAAGCTAGAGAGCCAAGAACCCTGTTGTTACAATCCATTCAGAAACACTTCTTAGGGCACAGAGAAAGGTGAAGGATGGAGTATTTGGAGAAGCAAATGGAAGAAAGGTATCCAGCACACATATTTAAAAATCTATACTACTATGTTTTATTCAAAACATATACAGGCCAAAAAAGAGGATACATGGACAAGGTTTCTCATTTAATTCAAAATTTTAAAAAATTCAACACAGATAACTCAAATAAACTATGAAAATAAAAATAAGTTACATGATAATAAACTGAATGTTTTTCACATTTCTGTTAGTGTTTTATCTTTCTAAGCTCTATTAAGCTATGGAGTTGCTTGAAAATATAAGCATACAGAAAAACTTCTGCAGAGAAGTGGCTAGTTTCACATTCTCCAAGCCAATGCAATCAGGAAAACACTAGTCTGAGAGAATGCACAATCTCTAAACTGAGGAAGGATTTAATCAGATGAATATAGACTTTTCAAGAAAAAAAAACTTTGTATACATTGAATGTCTCAAAACTTGAATGAAAAGAAGTAAAGAAGAAAACAGAAACTTTTCAAAATCAGTTAAATAATAAGTATTGCACAAACCTAAAACAAACAGCTAATATTTATTGAGAACTTTTCTCAATAAGCAATTTGTTAGGGAAAGTTAATATGTAGTTTCACATAATACAGCATTACTAAGAGATAGAGGATTATTAACCCCATTTTACAGATGAAGAAGTGAGTTTGGGGAGTTTAAGTCATGGTCTAGCTAGCCCATACAGCTAGAAAATTGGGTAGACAGAAACAGAATTTAGCTCTGCTGGATACCAGAACCAACTCAATAGCAATATTGGTACATTACAATCTTTTAATTAAGAAAACTCAAGAAAAGTTAACTCAGTAAGGAAAATGTCTATATTTGTATCCAAAATGTATCTAAATGATAAATCTTCGGCATTTAAGAAATTTTAAGGTTTTCACTTTTTAATTCTGGCAAATTACAGTATTCCTGCCAGGCCTCTGAGCCCAAGCCAAGCCATCGCATCCCCTGTGACTTGCATGCATACGCCCAGCTGGCCTGAAGTAACTGAAGAATCACAAAACAAATGCAAATGCCCTGCCTCGACTTAACTGATGACATTCCACCACAAAAGAAGTGAAAATGGCCGGTCCTCGCCTTAAGCGATGATATTATCTTGTGAAATTCCTTTTCCTGGCTCATCCTGGCTCAAAAAGCTACCCGACAGAGCACTTTGTGACCCCCCACTCCTGCCCGCCAGAGAACAACCCCCCTTTGACTGTAATTTTCCTTTACCTACCCAAATCCTATAAAACGGCCCCACCCTTATCTCCCTTCGCTGACTCTCTTTTCGGACTCAGCCCGCCTGCACCCAGGTGAAATAAACAGCCATGTTGCTCACACAAAGCCTGTTTGGTGGACTCTTCTCACGGAAGCACATGACAATTCCTACTTTATTCAAATTTATAGTTAACATCATATGAATTATGTTATTAATCAGATTAAAGACAGACAATTTTTCTGTCAAAGTTACCTTTTTTTCTACAATTCAACTAAGAACTATCTTTGTTGATTCATTGGGTAGATTCTTTATGCTGACAATAAAAGTTAAGTAGGCTAGTAGGCAAAATACTTTGGTACTTTGAAAAAACAGGATTATATTTCCAAGAACATGGCTGATATAATACTACAACATAAGAGTAGAAAAACATATATAATGCGAATGATTTATAAAATGTCTTAATTTTTGTATTTCTCATATGGTGCCATCAGCTATTTAAATTATATGTTCAAGAGTAATGAACTTTTTTTGCTTTGTATATCTAATTGTCTTAAAAATTATATGTATCAAAACATGACATGCTATAATTCATCAAGTGATATAATACAGGACAGTAAATCATGATGTAATAGATCATTTGCCATGGCTCAGTGCTTTTAATAATGATGTAATATAAATTTATATGAAAGTATGTTAAATACACATAAATTTTAAATTCAGGTCTCTTACTAGTTTAAGAATGGAAACACACTAAATATTAAGTATTGATCTTAATTTTTTAATAAAGGGCCACTATAATATTCTAAAGAAGAAAATTTATAATATAAAACAGTATTTTTATCATTACACTTCATAGAAACTTCATTCTTATGCCCTTCATACATCTTAATCTCCCACATATAATAATAAAAATCTTTATGATCTATGGATAATTGCGCTGGATACGTATAATCAACCCTCAATTATAATTTCAGAGGCAGGAAAGAAATCACATAGACAAATGAAATTCTCAGCTAAAACAAGAATCAGAGAATCATGGAATTTAGAGCTGAAAGAGACCTTAGAGATCAGCTACTCCAACCCCCTCATTTTACATATGAATAAATCGAGCTCTGTGAAATTAAGGAACTTTCCAAAGGTCACATAACAAGTTTTTGATGAAGCAAGGATGAGTGTTCTTTTGGTTCAGGCTTTTCCCTTAGTTCTACGCTGCCTGTGAAGAAGTCCATCCAGCTGAAATCGACCTAGTGACTTAAAAACATCTAGAGACACTCCATTGCAGTCTTCTCACTGTGCCGACCACATTACTTTAAACTCGTTCTTAGCAGATGAAAATGTTGTTCAAAACTACTCGTTGTTTGTAAGAGTTACAAGGTTGCTCCGAATATCATTTATTATTGTCTAATGAAAATAATTAATTTTTGCTGAGTTTAACACCCTTCTAACTAGAGTGTTCCAGTGGAGATGTGAGGGACAGGAAAGGCAGAAAAGCCAAAGAAAAATACACTCGAGTAAATGTTCTTGAGAAAACTCCAATGAAACAAAAAGGAATTCGTTCATTCATTTATTTAACATCCTTTCACTAAGTACTTGAGTGTTAGTTGTTTCCAAACTTTCCTTCTGATAAGATTCCCTACCACCACTCTTTTTTTTTTTTTTTTTGAGACGGAGTCTCGCTCTGTAGCCCAGGCTGGAGTGCAGTGGCCGGATCTCAGCTCACTGCAAGCTCCGCTTCCCGGGTTCACGCCATTCTCCGGCCTCAGCCTCCCGAGTAGCTGGGACTACAGGCGCCCGCTACCTCGCCCGGCTATTTTTTGTATTTCTTAGTAGAGACGGGGTTTCACCGTGTTAGCCAGGATGGTCTCGATCTCCTGACCTCGTGATCCGCCCATCTCGGCCTCCCAAAGTGCTGGGATTACAGGCTTGAGCCACCGCGCCCGGCCTTCCCTACCACCACTCTTAAGGATCCTAATTCAGTAGCCAGGGTAAGCCCAGGAATCTGCATCCTTAACTGTGATACTTATAGTTAGACAAATTTGCAGAAACCGTTTACTATGTAAAAGCAACCACTACCCCACAGAGAATATAATGATTTATAAGACAGAGACTCTAGCTTTGTGGAATTTATAATCTAGAAGTAGAGACAAAGGTACAAACAAATGATAGGTGCATAGCGAGCCTGCATCTGATGAGAAAGGAAAACTTCACAGGATGTGAACAGTGAGTGAAATTGTTAGAGACAGAAATGAAAAGAGCACTGCGTATGGTGGGAATAGCATGTGCACAGTTAGACAATAGGCATACACATAGATGGGAGAAAAGGAGGAAGGAAAAGTATAGAGCCAGTTTGTCAATAAGTGGAATGAGGTCTGTCTACACTTATGATTCACGAAGAAATGGAGGTGGAGATTGGGCTAGAATGTCATTTGGGGATCAAATCAAGGGTGTAAAGATCTACACTAAGAAATCTATGAATGTCTTTGAGTATGGGACCAACCTGATCACAGTCAAATGTTTGAATCTTTCATCTGAACCACAGATTGTATGATTAATTGGACAGGGGAAAAAGTAAAAAATACAAAAACCATTTTGTGAGTTAGATGGCTAACTGTTAATTTTCAGACTGAATTAAACCTTCAGAATGTTTCCAAGACTATTAATCTAAATTTCTTGTTTCAAATACCTTCAAGCAAATTTTCAGAGCTGTCATAAAATTATGAAGGATGCCTCAGGAGTACCTACTATATCCCTATGCAATTTCATGTGTCAGGATCTTGCAGGACTAGTGAAAATCTATCCAATTCTTAGAGACCTCCAAAGCAACTCATTGCAATGTTTAATAATTCTCACTGTCAGAAAATATGTTTTAATATATAATCACAATCTCTCTTTATCTGTCCCACACTTTTCTGTTCAATAGTCACTGGATAAGATAAATCATTACTATTGTTGATCCTATCATGTCACATAGGCCATTAAGTTACGTCTTTCTCACCTTCCCTAAAACTAATAGCTCAATTCTATTAAGTTCTCCTTAATGTTCTTATTTTTGCTGCTCTTGTTATCGCTAGTTTTGCTAAGCCACAGGCCTAACTATGTCTGTGTCTTGAATAAATGTTAGCCTTTTTTAAGCAACTAAAGCACCATTTTTATAAAGCAGTAACATTTAAGTATCTGAAAAAATAATTTATGTAAAACAAAATATAAATATTTTGTGTATTTTGTTATTCTAATTTTATAGAGAAGAAACAGAGATATAGTGGTGTGACTTATACCAACTCACATAGTGGCAGTGTGGCATTCTAAGACCTATTGGCTCCAGGTAAAATATTATATACTGTGTTATCCTACATTTTCATGGAATTAAAAATCCACATGATAAGAAGCACATTTTAGGGAACAAGATGATGAGTTTAATTTGAAGTGAGTGTGGGACTTCTAGGAAAGATCTCCAGCTGGCAGTTGGATACACAGGTTTGTATTCAAGGAGTAAACCAGGCTGGAAGCTATATTTGAAAATATAACAAACACTGGGTGTTGAGGAGATCACCCCACTTTGTGAAACCAGCAAAAAGAACAGTATCTGAAGAATAATAGATAGAGTGAAAAAAAAATGGTCAAAATGTAGGAGAAGGTAAGGAAAGAAGATATTTCTAGAAGAGAGTTGTTAGCCATGAGCTGGGAAGTAAATAGATTAGGAGTGGTGATAATGAGATGAGGCAAATCCTTTAATAAGTGTGCCAGGAAAAGGGTGAGAAGATGGGTCTCTAGAAAAAAGAAACATGGAAAAAACGAGAAGAAATTTAACCATGGTTTTAATGCTGATATTAAGAAAGTGGAGAGAAAAAGAAATATACGGTTGGAATGGGGAATAATCAAGGAAATGAGGTCTTACAAAGAGGTACGTCCAGAACACTGAAAATGGATTTGCTTTAAGAATGAGAACTTGCTCTTTCTTCTTGTTGGGGGTAAGGGTGAATATGATGGTAGAGAGTGTTTTATTTAATTTCTAGCATTTTCTCTGTAAAGCAGATATTAAAACCATTTGCAGAGTGATGAATGTTGTAGCTGCCTAGTAAATTTGAAAGATAAGTTTTAGAATAGGTACAGCAGATAAAAAAAAAAAAAAAAAAAAAAAAGGCAACCGAAGAAAGGGCTGCTAGAGATAGTACGATGCACCCAGTTGAGATTGGAGGTCATAGATTGTGGTGGTTATGCAGTGTTATTTTCTTTTCATCAGCACTCAGCAGACTGTGTATAGTTTAGGGAAAGAGGGATAATTGAATGTATTTAGAGTTAGAATTTTGAAGAGCAAACAGAAATCAGAAAGGAGATAATTGGCAAGAGGCTGAGTGAAGTGATATGATGCACATTCTCCACTGGGTAGTAAAGCAGGTAGAGGCAGGAAGGTTTAATTATACGAAAGAAAAGTATGAGTCAAGGCATTACAAATCTTGACTTTGTTGAAGTACAAGTATAAAAAGAAATTTGTCTTTAATCAGAACTTTGACAACTATGGTTTATAAATAATTTTAATCTCTAAAAGCAACATCTGGTAAAAATACCCAGCCTTGCAGAATAAGTTTAGGATTTGGTGACATCAGCCTGAAGGCACAAACTGCCTGAGTCAAAAACATTAAGCATGCAGTTCATACTATACGAAATAATGTAGTCTTTGGCAAACTATTAAGTCATATTTTTTTTTAGAAACCTCAACATGATATGATATATTCACTAGATTATAGGGTTCACAAGTGTAAGATGTAAAATATCTTTTAGATCAACTAACACAACAGCGGTTCTCAAACTCTTGTCTCCAGACCAGCAGAATCAGCATACCATAGGAATTTGTTAGAAAGGCAAATTCTCTGCCACCCACTCTTCTGCCAAATTAGAAACTCTTGGAGTGAGGGCCAGTGAACTGTGTTTTAATAAGCCCACCAGGTGAATCTGATGCTCACTGAAGTGTGAAAACCTCCACAGTACAGTAATCTCAACATGCAAGTTGATTGGTCAAAAAGGTCAGCCTGGATTTTTCTCTAATAATTATGATTTTAGCTTATATTATCTACCAAAATATTTTCAAAAACCATAATTTCAAACCAATATCTTACTAACAAGGACAGATTAGCCAGGATTAAAATTCAGTGAAAGTACATCCCAAAATAAGAAGCACTCTACTGATCTGAATAAGGTTGTTAAAGTGGGGGAAACAGAACAAAACAGAACAGAACAAAAACACTTCAAATTTAGATAGAATCCTCTTGGTTCATGTACCTTTGGTGATTTTAGTTTCTTCAGCTTTGCTGTTGAAAGGTGTGTTAGAAATAAATATTGTTAGGCAGGAATCTAGACACGACATGGCAGCGCCACCCGGCGTAGCAGGCCCTTTGTTGGAGACTTCCCTTCCTCTTTGAACACACCCTCAGATTTGCATACATCAGAGGTTCTGGCTGGGCAACCACACTCCCCCATGACCTGCAGCTCACCTGCATTCCACAAGTTCATAAACAGCAGTTTCGGTTGACAGTTTCCAAAGATCCCTTCCTCATGACCCTTACTCAACTCCTGCCCTAGTAGTTTCAAGACCTCCCAGGCCCTGTTTGCACAACCAGCTTCCCTACCTCTCAGGCTATAAAAAGCCCCTACCCTCCTCCCTCAGCGCGACTTCCTCAGCCCGCACCTTTGGACGGAGGAACCTCGCCCGCGAGTCCTAATAAAGGCTATTCTCACTGCCATTTGCCTTGTGTCTTCATTACCGGTTCAGCTCCAGCCTCAGTTTACCTTTACAAATATTACAATCCATAAGAGAAAGAAACCAAGGACTTTCACAGACAGCAGTAATGACTATGTAATTTAAACAAAGTCCCAGGGCTAGTGAAATGGCACTTGATGGGAATTTCAGGGGCCTTCCTTCCATTCTGCCTTCCAAGTGAAGGTTGTAAGGAAATCCTAGGTACATTGTTCATTACACTTTAGTTGATCTGTCAGCATTAGGGAAGGAGGAGGGGAAAGGAAAGAAAGAGGAAGGGAGAAAGGATACAGAAGTGTGGGAAAGAGAGTCTGAGATGGCTACTAGAGAAAGTAATTGACTGGTAGAGCTATAAAGTTTCTACATGTGGAAAAAAAAATCAAATCTTGATCCCAGGCATAAAGTCTCTATGAAGCTAAGTTACAGTTCAAGAAAATTCAGCAATATAGATGTCATGGTATGACAAACAACATTATGTTTTCTTGTTGAATTATATCTTCTACTTTTGCTTTCTTCAGCAACTATAGCTAAAGATCATTAAGACAAAAATGAAGTATCCAACATAATATGACTTTCCAGTATTCCCCGAAATCAGTTCCTTTGAAATGAGTTAGAAGAACACGTAAATAAAGAATATTTTTAATAAGAGTTGACTGTTAATAAATCTCTCTCAGTAGATAACTCATTACATCCCACTAACCTGGAACTCAATAAACATGAATTAACAGATTCATAGGGAAAGGAAAACAAGATTTAAAAAAACCGTTTAAAGTCTATTGTGACCTAATATTTTCTTTAACACATTTAATTTACAATAGAATGTAGTAAAATTTTCATTGTTTACTTTAAACTTTCCATTATAGGAGTACTTTTTATTGCAATTTTTCAAATTAATTGCTAGTGGTTAAAAAAATCTGACAAAATATACAGTAATTTATTTTTTACTCTCAAATTTAGAATGCTATTCTTGTGACATGGTGAATTAACCCATGAAGATACTGTAAATTCAGAAATCACTAATATTATGAGCAGATAATATTCATAATTTAATTAGATAATTGGTATATAAACAACTGTGAACCGTGAATATTTTTATGGCCTATGGACTGCAATAAAACTATTCTCAGTCATTTATACTCTACAGTATTTTAGATGCTAAGCCACTGCATTTGCATTTCTGTAGCAACGGATTTCGTTTTCTTGAAACATGTTATGGCCTGGCCTCATTAATTCAGAAATTTAAAAAAATACAATTAAAGAAAGTCTTCAGAGGTTCTAAAGGGCTATGAGTTTTGGAGTGGTTAATGGCATGAGTGTTATTAGCTTAAATTCATCCTGTTGCTTTGGTAGGTTATTTGGAACTATTCATATTTTAATCTAAGAATTTTCTTGTAATTCCATTGGACTTCTTTAGGATATATTTTAGGCCAAAAATAGTGTTGTAATTATAAATCATATGAAAGTGAAATACATATCTCTGTATTGTACTCTACATTAGCTAGTAAATTTCTAAAGTCTTTACTTTTTTATGGGACCATTCTAGTTGAAAATAAAATAGCTAGTTATTCACAATGGGTATGTAGCTATATCTATAATATTTCTTCATGATTTTCCTGCTGTGGAAATTTGTACTTAACCTTTGAACTTAAGTTTTCTTTATATCATATTTACATATTTCACTTTTTGAAATACGTGGACGAGTTGTTTTGTTTAACATACTCTACAATATAAATATCTTACCTTAGGAACCATACCATGTATTACAGGATCAACTGAAATCTGCTATTTTTACATGATTTCACAACACATTTTGTAATAGTACATAGATGCCATGTGATTTTAAGAGTTACACATATAGGAATTTCATTTGCTAAATGTGACATATTTCAACTTACACAAAATTACAAGATGATAGTATGCCAATACTCTTAGGCCAAAAAGTTTTGTCCCTGAAACAATTGAAAGCAATCCTTTTAAATACTTTCCTGTATTTTTCATTTTCTTGAATGAAAAAAATGAATAATAAAACTTAACAATAATTTAATATTAATACGGATAAGTTAAACATAAAACTGCATTGTCATATTAATGGGTAAAGGTTTTTTGAAGTATGGTCAATTTATTGATTTGAGCATGTAAAACTGTTCCTGTTACTTAGGCAGCTTTCTTTTGTTACATCAAGAATGGTAATTTTATTGAGAAAGGCACAATAGAAGATGATTGATTGTCTGCTTTTGTCATGGAGATGAATTATTGCAGAATGCATGCATGAAAAAATAAAAGCATTGTTCTATAAATTGGCCCTTGATGCTTTGTTCATTTGAGTTCATTGTTCATAGACTCTAGCATGAGCTAATACTAAATAGCATAGTAAATAAAAGCATTTTTTTTTGCTAAAGCAAAATTACTTTCTTCACTAATGAAACTCAGCTTTATGAAATCACAGTGTCTGCCAGTGTGCTACATTTAAAATGTATAATTTAATCTATGCCAAAAGCTGAGTAGTAACAGAAAGTTTGCATAGCTATTATCATTTTATTAAATTAGTAATAAGAGTGCATAATGAAAAATGAAAAACTTTTTATTTAAAACTTAATGGGAAAGCAGCACACAAGCAATACAAATTAAAAAGTGGTACATTTAATTTTAGACAGTTGAATAAAATCTATTAAGAAAAAATATAATTGTCAGTAACCATTGAATGACTTCAATAACTTTTTAATCAAAAAATTAGAATCATGACTATCAAACTTTCTAAGACTTATAAAAAGATAAAATATTAGAATACAAAAACATCAACCATTATATCTCTAAAATAAGACATAAAATACTACTTTTAAATAGATGAATGTCATGCCAATTTAGCATTAGCTTCTTAGAGAAATTATTTCTTTTTATTTGAGGCATGAATACCTGAATACCGTCTAATGTAATTAATCTGTTGTTTTATTAAGTTTGGTTTTCAGAAAGATTTTAATGTCAATGACAATCAATCTCTCCAGCTATGCTACTTTTAACCTAGTTTTTTCTTTTCTTTTCTTTTCTAGCGCACTGCGATTTGCTGAGAGACAGAGCACTTCATTCTAGATACAGCTATCACCTGGTGTTTGCTAAATCACTGTGAAATTCTTGCAACAGCTGTTTGTTCCTGGGGAAACATTCACTTCATATTGCAGCAATAAACTGATCATTGCCAATTAAATGCCCATTAATTGTGTAAGCAAGGATTACTGCCAGATGTTTACATTAGAAAGAAAAATATCCTTTGCTATTTATTTTCCACTTATAGCCATCCCTTTTCATGTAGACAATTATGTATATAAGTTTTTTTATAACATGCCACAAATTTCAATTCAGAAATTAATAAAATAATCTCTCCATAGGTTTGATCTAGCAGAAGATAGGCTAGGATAAATCACACATGTAATAAAAAGAATAAATTTGGGCAGAATCACTTTTGCTACATAAAAAATATGACTCAAATGTTTTGGTTTGTTTTATTTGTTACATTCTATCTTTCCTAGAAGTTGTCTTTATTTTCCCTTTATTCTATTTGGAATAATAAGCCCATGAAATTGTATTTTTTAAAGTTGAGATAGAATAAACTCTCTCCCATAGTCTATTATGGAGAAGAAAACTGTAAAAATAAAGAACCCATATAAAATAAAAGCAGGTGGTGTTTTGTAGAATTTTTGTTAAATCTCACCACCTTTGCATTTACCTGCGGCTTCATTCTATCTCAAAATATTATTTAAGTTATTCTCCAAAATGCAGTAGTGATGAAAATGAAACATGCACTTAATAATATGTTGTCTCAAGTAATTTATTTTTCAACACCAAAACAAAATGGGAAATAAAACACCAACCCATAATGAATATATTTATTACCTCTTTTAGTGTCTAAATAAATGGTGAAAGTTAAAGAAAAGAAAAGTGCTTCCATGGCAATACACACATATAAATCATGTTTTTTTAGACAGGAGAGCTTTCACAGAATATATCATATACATATTTTGCTGCAGTTGTGCCTTCATGTTTTTATAAGGAATAGCAAATTCATACACATATCCTCCCTGTTAGCATCAGTGATCCCAGACCCTCACATCCCAACCATACAATGTATGCAAACAACAACAACAAAAAGATTAGGTGGCGTTCTGTTCCTCACCATATCGAACCACACCTCCTCTTTGGAAGGTGATCACAGGACACATTCAGAGCTGCGGAAGACATGAAACAGTAGCATCTGGCTCCTTAAATATCTCCACAGGCATTTGTAATGGCATCTTTGAAGTTTTCTCTGCATCTGTCACATGTTTAGACTGCACATTGACTGCCCCAGCTGAGCACGATTTTGATTCTTTGAGACTTTGAATAGTGTAATCTGTTTAAGAATAAGGCTCGGGAAAATCCCTCATAATATCCATACACAAGCTCTTTCATGATTAAAAAAAGGGGGTCCTCATTCCCATAACTGTTATTTTTTTATGCTGAAATGATGCCAGCCTTTGAGTTAATAATACAGCCTACAATTACATTCCAGCTTTGCACATTTTTTTTTTTGAGAACCTGTACTCAAAAATCACATCTTGTCTACTTTTTTCTAACCAGTGTTATAGAAATTACTACTTGAGAAGAAGGCCTCTGTAAATGTGATGTGTGCATAATCATCTTGGCACTCGATTATAAAAGAAATCTGACCACTGTCAACTCACTTTGAAAATCATCTTTGATTCAACTTATTGAGCATCAAGTGCAGAATATAAGAATAAAGGGTGATTTGACTTAAACGGTGGTTTGAGTGCTATTGACTTTGCATCTATTAAATTAATATGCTTCTCACAATTAAGTCATGAGGCCTCCACTGAACCCACCTCAACATGTGAAAGACTATTTCCTACTCTTAATGGTATCCTCAAGATATATCAAACGCCCATAAATACAAATTAAGACTATTAAGTATGGGTTCATTCTCTCCAACTCCAAGGTTTCATTATTTTAAAATTGTGAAAATCAACCAAAACTGTCTTTTGTGTCTCTAAACTCAATATTTCTATTTCATTTTCCTCAGATGAGAAAATTACCTCATAAGTTTATTGACGGTTGAATATCAAGAGCTTACTATTTTACTCTCTCTTAAAGCTTCCTGTTTTAAAAGAGGACCACATGAAAGAAATGCTTCACACTAAATCATGACTAATCTGAGCATGTGTGCACATACCTGCACATCCACACATGGACACACAGACACACACACACACACACACCCCAAAACAAACTGAAAATGAAAAAAACAACAGCTGTTTTAAGGCAGAAGGTTTTTTGAGTCACAGTGAATTATATCATTTTGGACATCATTTTCTCTTTGCTTATGAGATTACCTGGACAGAATTTGTTACTTTGTATAGTTCACAAAGAGGTTTGTGGGTCTTTTTTTCTTACTTAACAAAAAGACCACCACTACTTAAAGAATGTAAAAGTAAAAATAAGCATCAGGAAAAGTTGCCAAAATACTGCATACTCATATCTTGAACACAGTAGGTTGTCATGAGACATCAAGCTTTTTATACAAATGAGTTAACCTTATGAATGTCAGTAATCAAAACCCTGGAGTGAGGCTTAGTATGAGACACTAACAGGTATGAAACAGCTGGGAGAAACTGGGAGTGCTTGTAAAGAAGAGGTTCAGATGCACACTACATTCCATATGAAGAGAATTCATAGTACTCAACTTATCTTTCTGAAGTGCTTTCACTCTACTTTCGCTCTACTTTGGGGAGCATGTCACTATAGAATGCGTAGTAGCTTCTTTCTAACCTCCTTCTGCCAACGTGAGAGTGATTCTCTTCAAAGTCTTAGATTACTAAGGAATTATATCCACCAGAAAGGTTACAGTGCATTGGTATAGCTTTGTTACCTAATGTTTGTGACTTTCATTATATGCCTGTTTGATACACAGATGTACAAATTTGCTCACCTAATAGCATGCAGATGTGTCTTTGCATTCACACATATGGGTCTCTTAATTCAGATTTGGATGAATGGTTGAACTAAAATGTCAAGCTTGGTCATTCTGATTGGATACAGGTTATGTTCCCAAATAGAATGCAAAAAGGTCAGAGTGTGCTACTTGTTGTTCCCAGAAAACACAATGATGACAGACCATAAGAGGGAAGTGTGGGTCCAGAGATTTAGAGACCACTGGGACTTCACAAATTAAGAACACAGAGAAATGTCTACTGTGAACTCATTTGGCTACCATGGTGCATCTGTAAGTGACAAAACTCACTTTAGGCGTTGGTTGGTAGGAAAGAGTGTGAAGCGTGAGAAACTTGTTCTCAGGGAATACTTTATCAGTCTCGCTTCAATCTTTATTACCAAGCATCCATGCCATACAGTTTCTTTCTTATTTCCCTTATGAGTAACTGTGGAAGAATTCTGAAATAAAGTGTTGATTTTTATGACTATTAAAAAAAAACTTGGATGACAAATTAATTCACTTGATATCCAAAGAATTACTATTTAGAAGGATAGGCTATAAAAGACTATAGGAGAACGATTCTAGAGATGTCAAAGGAAAATATAGACAGACAGCTTTAGAGAAAATACTCAGTTATTATTTTTAATGTAAACATTTATTTATTCAATGAACATTTACTACATTACTATTATGTTACAAGAATTGTGAGGAAGAATAGTGTAGTGGGAAAAAATACTAATTTGCTAATGGTTTTAATTCTGGTTCTTTCACTAACTGGCTGCTAACCAAGAATAGGCTACTCTACTTTAATGAGCACTAATTTTCTCATTTGTAAAATAAGAAGAGTAAAATAGTTAACTAAGTATCTTCCAGCTCTAACACTCATTACTGCATTTTTCATTTTTCAATCAGACAGTGCGTCATATTGTACATTTAGCCCATGGGTCTCCAGATTGCTGCTCCAGACTCCTCAAACTGAGCGATGCATTTCCTACTCTGACAATCCAGTTTATATCATGAGATTCCTTTGATGCTAGTCTTCAAATACAAAAACGTTGGAAAGGGAGAACACCTAATACTTGAACAGGGAGCACACAAAAAAGAGAGGCTACAGAATACAAATAGTACTGCCTCATTCCACAATGAAAACACACCTCCAAATTTACCACATGAATCTGCCAATATCCCATGTGTGTTTCATGAGACATTATTTCCACAATATTCTCCATAAGAAAGAGTTTGGTGGCCAGGTGCAGTAGCTCACACCTGTAATCCCAGTACTTTGGGAGGCCAAGGTGGTCGGATCACGAGGTCAGGAGATTGAGACCATCCTGGCTAACACAGTGAAACCCCATCTCTACTAAAAATACAAAAAATTAGCCGGGCATGGTGGCAGGCGCCTGTAGTCCCAATACTCGGGAGGCTGAGGCAGGAGAATGGTGTGAACCCGAGAGGCAGAGCTTGCAGTGAGCCGAGCTTGCGCCACTGCACTCCAGCCTGGGAGAGAGAGGGAGACTCTGTCTCAAATTAAAAAAACTAACAATAAAATGAAAAAATAAAAAAAAGAAAGAGTTTGGTGACCAAATGTGTCTAAAACGTTCTCTACACTACCAATCTTACAAGCTCAGGAATGACAATTCTGAGAAGACTTAAAGTTAAAAATAACCATTTAATGCTTACCCTTTCCAAACTTATCTAAGCACATGACTACAGAATCCAATTTAGAAGACATTGTAGTAGAAAATAAAACTAATATTTGGCCTAATGGATTTCTTAGGAAAAAAAAAAAAAAACCTAAGAAAGTTAAGACTAAACCCCAATGAAGATTCCGTAATGTGGCCTTCATAGAAAACCATTTAGCGAAGGGGGTGCTCTTTTACCATCCATGCCACAAACCTATGTACATGGGATATGGGTCAAAGGGAAGTGAGGTGAGTGCCATATATCCCTCACTTTTTAAGTAGGGCAGAACTTTAACATGAGAGGCTACTATTGCTGCAAAGAACACAAGTGTTTTAAGTATGGACATGGAGTACAGTGAAACCTTCTCATAAAGTTTCATTGGAATGGGATTTTAGATATAATTGGATTTAATCTTGAATCTCATCTTCCATCCAGCAGGCTTGGGAATGGCAAAAAGGAGGTAGAAAGTAGATCCCTGCCTCCACAGTATCCTGTCTACCCGATTCAGATTGGAACAACAAAATGGGCAGTGTAATTCATTTTGTGAATCATTCCCATGGGACTGTTAACAGCCTCCATTAGTATATAAACCAGAGCACACGAACACCACCCAGGTGTTGTCAAACCATTACCAGGCTACATTGGAATCCCTCAGAAGCATCCAGGGAACTGATGAACAATTAGTATCCAAACTGACCCCAGCCATGTCATTCCTCTTGCCAAAATATGATTCCACATCCCGATTGACTTTTTTTGGACTCAAGTTATCACTTACCGTTAAAGTTTTAGTGTATAGGAAATTAAAATCCATTATAAGGAAATCAGTGGCCATGAACATGAATGCTGAACAACTTCTCTGCAAGAGATGTTTTGAATAGTTCCTTAGTAACCACCTCTTGGCCTTTTGCATCACTGTGAAATGCTTTTGCTGCAAATGTATAGAAAAACCAATAAATGGTGTCTTAAATAAAAGGAGTTCATTTTTTCTCACATGTAAAACAAAACAAAAAATAGCTAATGACACTGAATACCATCTAACTAGCTCGATAATTCGAGTCCAATATATCTAATTTTGGCCTTCCCCTCACTGATGCAAGACTGCTCCTATAGCTTAGGCATCATTTCCATGTTCAAAGATGGGCAAGGGAAAAAGCAACATCAACAACAGTCACTTTCTTACTGAAAGTAACAGGTTTCCCAGCAGGCTACTTGGCACACAGTGGCAAGGGAGCCTTGGATGGCATGTGTCAAAAGAAAGGAAAGCAAGAATTGTCAAAGGATGCTGAGTAGCTACTAAGAACAATATATCTCATCTAAAATCAGTTCACTTTCTATGGTTATAATTACAAAGAGCCTTCAAAACCAAAAAAAATAAAATAAAATAAAGCTTGACAAAAATATCTAAACAGTGACTCTACAACATTTGTTTCAATCCTAACAAAAGAGAATGGCTTTCAATTTTAGTTTAAAGCAATGTTGTTGATTTTTTTTCTACCTGAATGGTTTGCAAATAACAGTGTTTTACATGGCAATGTTAATCCAAAACAATGTCAGGTTCCATTGATGAAATATCTATGAAGGAATTTGTGACAAGATCATGCAACTCGCAGGTTTCTTTCTTTGCTGATATTTCTTTTATTATTTTGCTAATTTTTCTTCCTGGTGTTTCTAGGCCATCCTCAGTTGCCTATTGTCTCAATAGGATTTTTAAAAACACCACTTTTACTGTCTAAAGTTTTCTGGTTTGGGCAATAAATTACATGGTAACTCACTCCATCCATCATTCTCCCTATGCAAATGATTCTCAAATTTATATTATTATACCAACCATGCACCTGACCCAGAGAACTCCATTGAGAGTGGCCTACTTAACATCTCCAAAATGCTCCTCTGAAACTCCACTATCCATAAACATGCCATCCATTTAATGATTTTTAACACTGACTATCAATGAGGCACCTGAGAGATCAGACAAGGGCTCCAGCAGTTTCTGTTAAGTGTGTGCATAAGCTACTTACTTAGCTCTGCTCCATGTGCTTCCATATTTAGGGACAAGCCCAATCCCTAGATATTTGGGATTGGTATTGCCTGACATAGAAAAGGGAGACAGCAAAACAAAGCTTTTGGGAGAACATACTGATGCTCCAGCCAGACTCTTTGCTAGAATGACAGATAATTTAAAGCCATCAATTAAACATGCTATTGAATGGGCTTGTGAGAACCACAGATTCAGAATCAACTGTTGGCTTCCTGAAGGAAATGGTTAGAGAAGTGTAGAAATGTGACATGTGCCAGAATTACTAAAAGTTAGAAAACCGTGCATCTCTTCACTAGGACTTTGAAGGCAGCACTGCACTTCCGTGTCCCCTCTGCTAACTTTTAGCCCTTGCTATAGCCAAGACTGTTGACAAAGCAGAGAAAAACACTCCCATCAGGCATGAGTCATCTATTCAGCAGAGTAAGCAGAAATTAAGATTTAATGTTGCCCTTGTCTGTTACCCCCAACAGATAAGTCATCACTTTATTCTTACCATTAACCTCCTATTTGTCTAAACTTTCATATTCTCTCACCTGTACAAGTGTAAGAACCCCTTCACTGCCCTGCCAGCATCCACTCCTGCTGCCCCATTCCACCGAAACCAAACAGATATTTTAAAATAACAATCCATTGATGTTTTTTGTCTGCTTAAAACTCATCAATGATTTCCAACCGCTTTTAAGATAAAGATCCATACCTTTACTATGGTCTACAAGACTCTTCATGAGCTAGTTTATGTTTATCTATAAATTATCACTTTAAAACCATATTCTCAAATCCACTTCTATCCTGGATTTTGTTCCTTGACAGAAGCATTCTCCCTTCCATCTCATGTCCTCTGAATACACTGTTTAATGTTCCTGGGATAAACTTTACCTTTTTTTTTTTTTTTTTTAAGTTAACATGTATCATCTTTCAGACCATGGCTCAGACATTTCTCCATTTCCTCAGGGAACTCTTCCCTAAACCCTAAGCCTAACCCTCTCATACTGCAAATGTGCTCTTATACTTTCACAAACTTTTCATTCGCAGAATGTATCCTTGTATGATTCCTGGATCACAATCATCTCCCCCAATATTCCCTTTATGGGGAATATTGTATCATTTTGTGTATTTTGTATGCTTTTTCTGAGTATGTGTATGCTTTTTTTCTGAGGAGTATTGTATCTTTAGCACTGTGCTTACAACATAGTAGATTTTCAATAAATATTTGTCAAAGGAATGCATGAATGAATATAAACATAATACATATCTTATTGTAGTACCAGATCATGCTTAGTCTTTATTGTCAACAGACACTCCAAGTGAAAGTCATTCTTCCAAATAATAATCTTAAATGGTGGAATTATTACAGCTTCCCACTAAACCGTTTGTGATTTTCTTTACTCATACACTTACCCAAACTTATTTTTATATCCATTGACTATGATGCTGCTAGGTTAGTGATAATGATTAATCATTATGCAGAACAGCACTTTTAAATTTGTCTTAAAACTACTCAGTTTTCAAAGTGTCCCCTCATTGTATTAATGTAGAATTTTTAAATGTTACCTTATATGACATTTTATGATTTTAGAGATAGTTCTTATAACCCTTTCCAATCACAGCAAACCCTGTGATGCTCCACACAGACTCCATTTACCAGGCAGGCACATCTGTCTCCCAGTCTGTTTATCAGCCACTAGAAGTGTTGGCTTCTAACAGCTCACAGTTGACCCCTTCTCCACAGAATTGGCCTTGGCTGATGGGGGGCCTTCTCTCTTCTAGAAAAGAAGATAAAGTTCGTAGTCACCAGGTCACTGCATAACTAATACATCTTGACATATATAAAAGTACTGATTAAAGTTCTTTCCCAAAAACCATTTTTCTTCCTAATAAACTATTTGTCATTGACATTACTAAACAGCAAGGCTTGGTAAACGCCATTTCAAAATTTGGTTGCAGGATTGAGATTTTATAAAGGTAACTTAGTATATGTAGAGAGAGTTTTCCTCCTAGCTGCACAGCCCAGTGTAAATTCAGAAAGTAAATCATTCTATTTTTATGGTGTATTTAACAAATAAAGTTAGAATGAGTATGTCATTGGTTCATTTATATATAAAAAAAATCAACATGGCACTACATATGAAAAATTACATATTAAAAATAGTATTAACTGTTCAACTCTTATTTTAGAAGCCAAGGGGAAAAGAAAACAAAAGTGCTAAAATGTAGTGGCTAAATCTTGTATTATGGGCCAACCAGCCTCAGTCATGTACGTTCTCTAAAGATCCAATAAGCATCCATCAATTAAAATAAGAGAAAAAGATAAACAACTCTTGTCAAGGTGGCTACTAATTTCAGAAATCTACCAAGCTACTCAGTCGTGATCCCTGGTGAATATAAGTGGTTGGTATATAACTGACTCTAGTTCACATCATATGGCAGATTTCAGTCTCAAAGGTCCCAGAGAAAGAGTGAACAGAGTCTCAATGTCAGAGATTGCAGTCAAGGTTTTTATTGAGGGAGCAGTTCTGAGAGGTCAATTTCAATCCTCAAGCTGAAAGAAGTCACAGTGAGAAATAGGTAATGCAAAAGATTTAAGTTTGTTATCTAGACATTTGTATTATGGTCAGAACTTAACAAATACGTTAAATTAAAAATTTTTCCAATTATATAACCTATTTTATCTTCCTAAAATTTTAGTATCAAAAAAGTCTACTTTGAATATGTTATCAATAACCATAGAAATACTTTACTTAATTAGATTCTGTTCTATCTCTAAATTATGTTTAAGTATAAGAAGACAAGAATAAGGTAAGCTCATTATGCAATAAACACTGTATAATCTTCACAATTTGATTTATCCTCATACTGTATTTGACATTAGTATGTACAGCTATCTAAATGCCACCTTCTCTCTTTCATGTGTTTAATTCTTAAAGTTTTAGATTATAATATTAAGGAAACTACACATATTGAAATTAGTAATTTTTCTAGCAAAATATAGGATAAAATTTTTACCTAAAATGGGTTAAAATAAAACTGACTTATTCCAAGATGCTGATATAGCTAAGCAATAAAGATTTCTAAAATGAAAATTATTCCATTTATATTTCAGTACAAGTTTGTCATAAAATAAAATCAAACTCATGGTTATCCATTTGTTTTATTTATTTAGGGTAAAGGACACATTCAATTCAGGGGACTTAAATTTGACCTTAATTAGTCGTTCTTGCAAAAATGCTACTGTGTTTTTATTGTGACCCAAAAAATCTATAAACACACTCACACATGCACAGAGAGTCAGGCGGGAAAAGTTTGCTTTTTTTAAAAAAAAAAAATCTTCTGGGAAGAACATATAAATCAACATAATAAAATAATGGAAGTACTGTATATATTCCTCAATATTCAAGATAATGGAGACTATTACAAGTAATATCAAATTATTACTGTGGAAGTTTCTCTTTGAGAACATATTCCACTGCAGGAGCCAATTTTTACAGCTCCTCCTCAATGTTAGCGAAAATATAAACCAAAAAGATATCAGTTGAACAGTGAAACTGACTGAAATCCCTTTACAGGATCCTGTGATTGTTGCAGAGAAATGACGTCCCCAAACTGAAAGCCAAGTACTCTTTAGCAACTTAAGTATTGAGAACTGCCAGCACCTAAAACCTGATTTCCCAAGAGCCATCTGGGAAAATTGAGAAAAGGGTAAGGAAAATGTGGGTGGGTAATAGAGATGGTAGGAGAAAAATTAAGAATATATTTAAAAAATCCAAATAATGGGGAGTTTTTACTCTAAATAACATTACTTCTCCATATATGATATTTTGACATTACCTCTAGCCCCAAAGTGCCAGTTGTATTTAGAAAGTGTTTGCAATTAATAAACCAAGAAGGGATTCTAATACCCTCATCACTGTAACCTGCCTTAAAGGAAATCCTGCTCAGTAATTGTGTAAATGGGTCTTTTCCTAACAGTTGATAGAAAGATAATTGCCTAACAGGAATATTCAAAGTTATAAAGGCAGATTATAGTTTAGAGTAATCTTATTAAAAATCAAATTCACAACATCAACAGATCCTTCCTGTGCCATGTAATTACATTACAGACACTTAATTGAAATAAACTGGAAATGAAACCTGGCCTAGCACAGGCATGTACTGATGGTTAAGACTCAGCAGGGTGGTGCTAGTTCATTAAATGTAGTCTTCACATATGTCTGGCCATTACATTTTAAGAATATATTAAAAATAAGAACACTAACTCAATTAAAGTTGCTAATATAGCAATAGCTATATACAATTTCTCTTGTGTATGTAAAACACACTTGAAAACAATGATAACAAAAAGAGTTTATGTGAACAAATTTTGTTCCTGGTTAGAGATAAAGATTACATACAGAAAAATTAAGCATCGTAACGATAATATTTGAGTTTATATAAAACTAATTAGCAAAAAGTCCATATTACAAACATTTCTAGGCCATACATTTTGGTTTCTCTAAATGTTAAAATGCCACAGTTAAGCCTGCTAAACCTTCCGATGGCAACTTAAGCAGACCCGCACTCAGTGAAAGGCCAGAGCTAGAAGGTCAGCAATATCGTTGCTAACCCAAGCACTATCTACTCCAGATTCTCAGGCTTTTTAGAAAACAAGCAAAACAGAATTTTCTCATATTGTATCACCCCAGAGAGTGAATTTACCCAAGTCCAAACTTGACAACTTGTACCTTAAGCTCTAATAAACTAACCAGGAAAGTGTGTTTTTGTCTGGATGTCTGTGGCATTGGGAGCAAGGGAATGAATAATCATGGGACTATCTCTTTATATAGATTGTTACACAATCCAAACAAAGAAATACCCCTATGGGAGTGAAGTGATTTTGGGCCACTGTGCCTAACCAAGCAAAGGAAGGTTGGTGCACTCAAAGCAGTCAAAGATAACAGGTGCAGCTGCAGCATCAGCAGTGAAGGTGGAAAGAGAAGACCAAGCCACAGGCCTCCAAACAAAGGGCTGCTCATAGAAGGGATATCCTTACCTCCTGCAATAGATTTGTGAATGAATTACTGGGAATAACAACATGAAGTGATCAGATTTCAATAATACTGTTTTCTATATGATTATGCATTGCTTAACGATGAGAATATACTCTGAGAAATGTGTTGTTAGCTGATTTTGTTCTTTACCAACCTCAAGGAGTGTACTTACACAAACCTAGATGTTACAGCCTTCTGTACACTGAGGCTGTATGGTATAGCCTGTTACTCCTAGGCTACAAACCTGTACAGCACATTTCTGTACTGAATACTACAGGCAATTGTAACACAATGATTAGTATTTGTGTATCTAAATATATCTAAACATGAAAAAAGGAACAGTATAAATATAATATCATAATCTTATGGGACCATCATTGTATATGTGGTCAATTCTCGATCAGAATATAATTATGCAGCACATGACTGTATTACCATTAGGCAAGTTCAAATTACATATTCAATATGTGCTATGTTAGAATCACATTTATGGTATCTTTAAACTTCAGAAGAATAAACTTTAAAATTTTCGGCTGGACATAGTACAAACATGCTTGTACTATGTATATGGTAAAACAAAACTTTAAAAAATTGTGCTAAAAATAGCACAAAATACTAACAAGGGAATATATAGCATCTCTCTTTTAAAAATCCTAAAATAAATGCTTTGCTTAGATGTTGACTGGCTAACTTGCACTAAAAAATTTATCATCATTTACAGCTAAATATATTTTTTAATTGTTTTCATTCTTATGAAAAGGGAAGATGTATCAGTCTGTTCTCACACTGCTAATAAAGGCACACCCGAGACAGGGTAATTTATAAAGAAGTTTAATGGATTCACAGTTCCACATGGCTGGGTAGTCCTCACAATCATGGTGGAAGGCAAAAGAGGAGCAAAATCACGTCTTACATGGCAGCAGGCAGGAAAGAGAGCATGTGCAGGGGAACTCCCCTTTATAAAGCCATCAGATCTCATGAGACATATTCACTATCACAAGAACAGCTCAGGAAAGACCAGCCCTCACTATTCAATTACCTCCCACTGAGTCCCTCCCATGACACATGGGAATTTGGGGAGTTACAATTTGAGATTTGTGTGGGGACACAGTCAAACTATATCAGTAGACTTTAAAAAAAATTTTACAATAGATTTGCTAGAGCAATCTTCCTTCAAAAATGGAAATTTCATTTTTGTATAATTTTTTTTTTAACTAACAATAAATCAAATCCCTACAGTATTATTTAGGACCAACAATTAGTAGAAACACCTAAACAAATTAACTACAACATAAAAGGAATTGACTGACTCACCTAACTGGTGGCCTTTACAGTTGATTTGATTCAGCAACTCAACAATATCAACACTGAACCTAATTTGTTTTCTTCTCTCTACTCAGCCTTTTGTAGGGTCAGAATTATCCTAAGTCCGTTCTTACTTATTGAGACAAAATGGCCAAAGAACTTTCCCTGCACAAGGCATTCTTCAGGAGGAGAGAGCTTCTGTCCCCTGGAAAATCCAAAAAAGGCTGTCAGCTTAATTTTGCCAAATTAAATCCCGAACGCATTACTCGTGGCCACAGTCACGCCATCTACCAACTGTTAGTCCTAAATTCCTGAACTAATCACTATGGAGAGGAGAATGGGACAACTCATATTGGCTTTCACTAATCAAGGGCCACTGAGGATAAAGTCAATTCCATCAAAATTTTAGTGCCTACATTACAAGGAAGAGGTGGAGTCATGGATAGCATTTAACATTTCCACCAAAACTACTTCCTACCTTCTTCCTAATCAAATCCCAATTTTGACTGGATAGTGAATGGAGATCCTTTGATCTCAGGCATGAGATTGTGACCCACATCTGGTCAAGGTGATGTAAGAGTATGATTGTTGGAAAGCTATTGCCTGTTTTCTATCTTTGAACTCAATCATGTGAGAATAAATCTTGGAGTAACATTAGCCATCTCAACAATATAAAAGAAAGCCCAGAAAAACCACTGATAGTCTCCTTCAGTATTCTGAAATCACTGTGTCACTAAATATCTGTGGCAGCTCTCTCCCTGACTCTGGACTGTTACGTAACATCTACATTAAGTGTTATGCAAACTACTATTAAACATCATTAATTTTGCATCTTGTTTAGAGATCGTAGAAGGGAGCCTTTCAGCGTTCAGTTTTATGTGGTCTAACTACTAAGACTTCTAGAAAAGGACACATCCTCTGTTAAGATGCAAGATCCAAAAAAAGTTTGTAGATTGGTTTTGTTAAATTTGATTTTCTTTTATTTTTTAACTTTTCATTTTTAAGTAATTTTAGACTTAGAGAAAAGTTGAAAAAATTATAGTGAATTATTGTATAATCTTCACTCAACTTCCACAAATATTAAGATCTTATAAAGTCACAGTGAAACAGGACAGTTCCCTGACCCCAATTGCAGGATGTGTGACAGGGGCTGCTGCTGCTCAAACTCCTTACAGGACGGGGAGCACGCAGATGGGCAGGGATGCAGGAGCCAGGGAGAGTGCTTTTGGGCTCCAGCCCCACAGTGGCACATAAGGGTGTTTTCCTGGGACTCTTGAAGCCCCAGCTGGTGTGCTATAGTGCTCTTTTAGGTCTGCCGTCTGCAGACGGCTTATGTGTTAACTAGCTCAGTGCCCTCTTGGTACCCAGATTCTTGTCCGGCGTCCAGAAAGATAACAAGTCACACGTGGACTTGAAGGATGGTGAGTGCAGGGATTTTACTGGGTGATGGAAGTTGCTGTCAGAGACATGGGTGGGGAGCTGGAAAGAAGATGGAGTGGGAAGTTGACCTTCCCCCGGAGTTCAGCTGTCCTGTGGCCAATCTCCTCCCTGACTGTCCCCAGCTGAACCTTTCTTGACGTTCAGATGCTCCTTCACATCTCTCCTTTTCAGCCACACCACTCTTGTGCTCCTCTGCTCTTCTGTTCATCTGCTCATCTGCCCATCTGCTCGTGGAGCCTGGGGTTTGGGGCTTATATGGGTACAGGATAGCAGGGCATGCTGGGCAAAAAAGCAACATTTTGGAATGTCTTTTCTCATTTAGGACCAAGGTTTCCAGGCTTGGGCGTGGGTACTTTGCTGGAGAACTGCCCTCTTCTACCCAGTATTTCCGTATCTCCTGCCCACAACAACAGTGTTCTTGTCAAACAACAGCAAAAAATAGGTGATTTGACAGAATTTTATGTTTGCCACATGGAATGAAAATAACCCAAGAATATAAATTCTATGAGGCCAAGGAGCACATCTCTCAATCCATCATCCAGTCTTTAGCATATCTCTGATACATAAGAGATGCTTGTGTTAATCAGGGTTCTTTCGTTTGCAAATAACATTTATAACATTTAAAAAAATCAAACTAATTTAAAAAAATAAAATTTACTTACTAATAAAATGAAAACTTACCAATTTGTATAAATATTATGTTTTTCAACACCTAAACCTAATATTCTTGCTCGTGTGCTCATTTCTATTTTATTTTTAATTTAATAAAAACAAGAAAGAAATTACTAGACTATTAAATGACTTAGGGTTTATAATAAACAAACTCAACAAGAGTTATCCCTTCTTCCCCATGCCTGTGAAAGCATTACTAGACTTATATTTTTTCTTCAAGTTTTTCTGATATTCTTCATCTTCACTTTTTTAAATTCTCCCAATTTTATGACAAAGATAGCTATTTCAGGCTTATAGTGTCTCATCTCACAAATCCCAGGAGAAAGATACTGCTTTATTCTCAATGTGTCTTTAAAAGTCCTGGGGCTGATTTTTATTGGCTTTACTTGGGTCATATGTTCATCACCAAACCAACAAATACAGTTAAGGAGACGGGATATACCTATTGGCTGAATCATCTACTCATGTCTGCGATTACAAGGAGTGAGTCAGCCCCAAGCCAAGCCACAGTGGCAGAAAATAGAAGAAAATATAATTTTGAAAATTTCCTTTGGGAAACTGGAAACTCTTTGCCAAAAGAAAAAGGGAGGGATAATGAACCGGGCGGGGGGGGGGGGGGGGGGGAAATAACTGATACGCCCACTATAAAATAAAAAATATTGAATGAGTAAGTTAATGTATTGTAAATGTTCACATGCACATAAGTTTGAACCCAAAGGGGAGATACCCCCAAAATAAAAATAAAATATAACAAGCAAATGCTGAAATTGCTGAGAGATCTAAATGGAGCCATATAAGTTCCATACATAGGCAGTATTGGCACTAGATGCTTTGGATGCTTTGGTGGTGACAGAACATAGACATGTGATGGCTTCTCAAATGTCTAGCCTAGACATTGATTATCTTTGTGAAAGCACTGTCAGAAAGAAGAGAAAAAAACTGCTGTGAAAGAGATGTTTTCAGGAAAAGAAAACAAACAAAAGGAAAAAACATGGGATACTCCTAAAGGCTCCTAAAGAATTAAATGAGGAGATATTTGAAGAAACTTGAAGTTCTGAAGTTGGATGTGGATAGACTTAGAAATGCCATCTTGTTACAGACTTTTCTGGACCCTTTTATCACTCACAAGTTGGAGTGGTAAAAAAACAGATTACACTATGTCAGCACAATACTAAAATAAAATGAATAAGTTAATGCAAGTAAATATATATGTATGGATATTATAACTTTTGATTAAAAAGCAAACACATTGAGGCCAGCAGAAACATGGAAGACAGTGCAGTACTAACGCAAAAAAGGTAATATTTAAATATCCATTATTTCCTTTCTATTCCTCTCCCTTCAGAAATAACTTATGCCATCTACTGTACTGAAGAGAATGGTCCCGCATATATCACAAGACAGCCTCATTCCTTAGGCCTCATCTGATTGCACCAGAAATAGTCAGTTGACCTAGAATGAGCTAGTCCATTGGCTGACTCAAGTAAAGAGTCAACTATTTTTCTCAATAGTTTGAATTACAAATTTAAAACTGAAAAAGTTAAGGTCAAGCCACATTAACATCAGAATGAACACTCGGGAATGTCTAGGATCTCCTACTATTAAAAGCATAGATCCATCCTAGGTGTTTGCATTTGTGAGCTTTTTCTTAAATCCCTAAATGCAACAATGTTTCAACATATTCCTAACTAATAATGATTACACAAAATACTTAGGAACATTTTTTATTACTGATAGTTCTTTTTAAACCACATCTCTGCAAAGACTATTACAATTACATTAACTTGAGAAATAGGCATCTTATTTTTTATCTTTTTTTAGGTTTCATATTATGAAAATGTTGAATATATATACGAAAGTAGAGAAAATAAGTGTATGAACTACCGTGTATTCAGCATTGAGCTTCCATAATTATCAATATTTTATGTAGCAATTTTTGATTAACTTTTTAGAATTACATTAGTTTAGATCATCCTGAAATATTCATTCTTTACAAACTTGAAATGTTTGGGAAATTAATTTATTATCAATCTACAGGCATCTAACAAATCTGACTTATAAATGAATTTCTGAATTTTACTTCGATAACATCTGTGTTAAACTTATACACATTTTTAAACAAGAATATGATTCAGCATTTTTAATTAGGTTACTATCTGTAGGTAAAATATAATGTATCTGGTGAAGTAAACTGATATTTTCATTTTATCATTTCATACTAATAGTTAAAACAAGCTGCTCTATATTCAGAGGGTGTTTATGCCCTGTAAAATATATTGATCTTTACCTTCCACTTCGAGGACTTCATTTCCAATATTTGCTCTTTTTTAAAAAGTTTTATAGTAAATTTTATGTTTTTAGTTTGTATTTTCTACATTCATATGGGGTTCTAAGCACGTCTTCAGAATTAGAGAGAATTAAAAGTATGTAATGAACAAAATTGTTATTGCTACGATTTAGGAATGTGTTTTGATATGCAGAAGTGAGAATTAAATTTTCTATTGTTCTATGTGCTTACTTACCAGCCTTTTGAAATTAAGTGTACCAATTTCGCAATGTTATATTTATGTTCATCGATTAATACATAATGCTTGGGGGAAAGTACTAACTACAAAAATAAAAAAACCTGAGTTCCAGCCCAGGCTGTGTGACAAAATTGTGGGTGATCTTAGACAAGTCACTTTGCCTCTCTGGGGCTCAGTGTTTTTACCTGTGCAATGTGCAATTTAGATTAGATGATCTTTAATTTTCTTTCCACTCTAAAATCTGATGTCTAGCTGTGCTTTTCACAATGAACAAATAGTTGCTGTTAAAAAAAAAAAATACTGTATTCAAAGTTAAAAACCTTTCCTCTTCTCCAGTAATTTTCACTCATAGCTTAGAAAATTTGAGCTTCAGAAAGATCATTTGTAGTATATGTACTTAGGAAATCAAGGCCCAAGTATATTTAATTATTTTGATTTAGACAATATTCTCTCTCCATTCTTGAGATGCTTTATCCTGCAAAATTGTAAAAGCTCAGCAAAAAATAGAAAAATATTGTGCAAGGATTACCTCTGATTTTAGATTACTTAAAGAACAGGGTGAGTGACTTGGATTACCTCAAAAACAAAAAGTCTAGGGTAATAATTATTGTTCATATAAGCAACACATATTTGTAGAGAAGAACCAGAATTTTTTTTAAAGTCAGGCAAAATTATTTATCTTAATATTTCATTAAACTGTGTGCGTTTAACAGGAAAATCTCTTTTACCATTTGTAGGATTTCTGTTGGTAAATTAGAAGCTAGCAAATGTTCAAGTTTGATCTCCAGTGAGAAGTGGATCTATGTGTAGACACCCACAAATACAGCAGCAAATGTGCTTCATGAGCACTAGAAATGTCACTAGTGTCACTAATGAACTCAATTTTGAAATTTAATATAAATCTCACTACATTTAATTTAATTGTAAAATTAAAAACTTTGTAAGTATGTGTGGGATAACTTGGAGCTATAAATTCACTTTTTCAACTGTAAATGTTATGCATTTGAAATGCAGATAAATTATTTCTGATACAAATTTACTGCCTAAATTGAGATGTACTGAAAATATAAAATACACAAGAAAAAAACAATGTAAAATGTTTTTATGAATATGTTTTAAGATATTGACTATATGTCTTAATGACAATTTTTGGATATATTGGCTTAAAATATATATTAAAAATAATTGCATCTGTTTCTTTTTAGTTTTTAAATGTGACTGCTAGAAAATTTAGAATTACTTAGGTAGGGTCTCTCATGGTGCCACATGCCTATAGTTCCCAGTTATTTGAGAGGCTGAGGTGGCAGGACTGCTTGAGTCCAGGAGTTCAAGGCTGCAGTGAGCTGTGACTGAGCCACTACACTCCAGCCTGGGTGACAGAGTGATATTGAAAGAAAAGGGGAAGGGAAGGGAAAGGGAAGGGGAAGGGGAAAGGGAAGGGGAAGGGGAAGGGGAAGGGGGAGGGGAAGGGGAAGGGGAAGGGAAGGGAGAAATTGTGGCTCATGCCTTTAATCAGCACTTTGGGAGGCTGAGAGGGGAGGATCCCTTGAGTCAGGAGTCAAGCCGGAAGTGAACTAAGCTGTGATTGTACCACTGCAATCACACCCAATCCAGCTTAGGTGACTGAGCGAGACCCCCATCTCTGGAAAAAAAAAAATTGCTTATGTGACTCAAACTATTTTCCACTGGACAGTTCTTATCTGAAGCACTGGGTCATTTGAAGAGAATAATTTCTAAGCAGTTCTTGCTAAAATGACTCATGAATCATTCAATTCAGGTAGTGCTTGAATAAAAAATGAAGCAGAACACCTGAGCTCTAGTAAAGTTTTTTCTGTTAAGCAGAAAAACTAATTAAAATAATTAAAAGCATTTGAGGCTCTGACTTTATCACTGACAATATATTTCAAATCACTGGCTGAATTTTTAAAATATATCCAGAAATTTGGAATTGGAAAAGGTCTTACCTTATCTGAATTGTTAATCTTACACAGAAGAAAACCTCCTTTATGTTGAGTTTCCAAGATTATTTTAAAAGTCTGTGGTGAAGTCAGGAGTAAAACTTCTAATTTTCAATCTGTTCTGCTAAGGTTAAATAAGTATAAGGAATTAAGAATTTAAATAATTTAAAATAGAAACCATCCAGCAAAACACATAAAAAGGAGTTTTCTTAAGAGTCTCTTAAAGATCTTCCTTTATACAAATGATCAAAACAAAAGATAGTTTTTAAAAGAAACTTCCTTAAAAGCATATTTTAGCTATTTTGTAAAAAGTCCGTGGCTCTTTCCCACTTTTCTTGAGTTTTATTGATAGATGTATCCTTGTACTGTATATGCAATATACTCAGTATGACCATCCATTTGAATATAAGAGGCCAAAAAAGGGTTAAGATTGGGAGCAAACTTAAGGCCAAACTGAATTCAAAAAGTTGCTGATGTGAAGTACCAGGTCTCCTGGGGAAACAACACACAGGCTGCACCATTGACTTGCCAATTAATCCAAGGAGCTACATGGCTATTAGTTCAGGAAAGAGACGCTTGCTTGCCTGCTTGCCTAGAGGTAAGAGCTAGGTTTGCAGCTGCCAAACAGCAGGATGACAGAAATAAATGAGGAGAGAAATTAGGAATACAAATCTAAGTATTTCATTTTCTTGCCTTGGTATCAAAGAAAACCTCAAATGTCAGCAAACTATGGTATCTTGTATAATATATGGAAGATGCATTCATCATAAAATACTTCAAAATATAAGCATTTCTCTAAGAATCTTTAAGATAACATTACAGAAAGTACATTCTATTAATTCCTACAAAATTCTAAAATAAGTCGTCAAGTTTAATGATGAAAAATGCAAAACTTAGGCCTATACTACTTTGCAGAGCTATAAATAAGTTTTATATGGTATAAATATACTGTGTGAATCAAAGATTCCAAATTTAATGAAGTTATTAAAAATGCACAATTATCATTATTATTGTTACTTGTTTATTACTATCTTGTTCAATTTGGTCATATTTGTTTCTTCTTGTACACATTGAATGTTAGGGTTCAGAATTTTTAAAATTTCTACATGATTAACTTTTCTGTGGGAATTTCCATGAATGAAATGATGCTAAGATGATCACTGTATTTGATCCTGACACTGAGAAATTGCTAGCAGTGCATACCTGCTCTGAAGCTAATTAAGAACATCTTGAATATGCTCTTTACAGGGGTATTTCATGGTAATCCACTGGAAAAAAATATATTCAACTGAAAGCATCCAAGTAAATAGGTGACATCGCAACTCTGTTCTTCTAAATGTGCCTCCGTAAATTCACAAGAGTATTGGGGGTCATAAAATGCAAGTAAATGAATCCATTTAAATTATACTTAGAAAAGTATTTGTAGTTTCCTCAGTTGCAGAAAAATCACTGTATAATTAGCACATTATTTTGATACCCTAAAATGTTTTCTGTCAAAGATGCATTGCTTTATTCTACATTATTTCCTGTCTTAATTGTGACTTAGTTCATAGCACCGTACTGTGGATGAAATCTAGGCTGCAAAAAATCTATTTGGGTACCACTTTGTCCTGTACCACCCTTTTTGCACTGAATGAGAGTGAAGGGAATCTTGGGCAGTCGACAGCTTTATCACTGCTTCTGAGTTCAGGTTGGCTGGGCTCCCAAATCTCTTGGGACATGTTGGCTGCCAAAGCAAATTAGTCTCACTTTATCTTGGGGGTAGTGACTTTGCTAACTTCATTGGCTGTGTGGGGCCTAAGCCTTCTATCATCAGCAGGTGACACATTAAAAAAAAATTTAGTTAAGATATTGATCCCCTTCCCAACCAAAAATGGCATGAGTGAAAGCATAATTAGGAAAGCTATGAGGGAAAAAGAATCCAGTTAGAAAACATGAAAGGGGTCTGGGCTTAAATTGTAATTAAAGAGGCAGAAAGAGTAGTGTAGGATCACTATAAGAAAACATTGACATTAGGTTAAATTTATAATCTGAAAAATATGAATGCTATTGGTGAAACAGATGAAACAATAAGTCATATCCAATCTGTATTACTAAATACGTATTTTTAAAAAGATGGTCAGGGGATGCAAATAGAACAGAAGAAGTAATCAAATGTAAAAATCATAGAAAAAGTGGTCAGGCTTGAATAAGTCTATTGAAGAGTTTATTTAATGCTTAACAGAAGCCTCCTGCCCAAATAAAAGATTAGATGTTTCTAGTGTGTGTCTTCAGTTCCCTACATGAGTGAGAAAATTCGAGGGTTGTCTGTGTATATACATGTGCTTATACATAAGGAAAGAGAACTCTTTACTTTAATTTCAAATATATAGTTTTGGGGAAACAAATTGTGGAAAAATATACATTATTTAAAAGTTATATCTCAAAGAAATGATTAACTGTGGGCAGTTTTTCTCCCTATTAGCAAGGTTACCTATAAATCTAAGACAGAAGTTTGGATGGTCTAATCACCATATATTCATATTTGGTAGGTCAGTGTTGGGCCTAGGATAATTTCCTTTTAAATAATACCCATCTCTAACAGCAAGAGAAGGTGCTTTCTTAGTTTCACCACTACAACTCCAGAACATTAAATAATACTTGTCATATGAAAAACAAATAGTTGATGAAAGAATGAGTGAATAAATTACTAACAAATGAATGAATAAATAAAGCACACATTATTCTGATGCAAATTCTCCATGAACCAAGCTTTGAGAAACAATAATCTGGAGTCTTCATTTTTTAATTTAACTTTAGAGAATGTTAAAAAGTAATGATCCCTCCCATAGCAGAGTATTTAGGAAATATTTACGATCCGTGACACCTGCTTCATTGAGATGACTCTGCTTTACTGATACATATTCAGAAATACTTGAATACAATATCAATTATTTTTATAAGGCATTACTCTTCCTTAGTGATGAAGCCTTTTTTGTTTGTTTTACTTTCAGTTGTTAACTCAGATAGTAGTGTTGAAGTTAATTGGATAGGGTGTAAACTTGCTTAACTCCATAATGATTCCTCCCTGTCAATCTTTTCATCTCCATGGTTATTATCATGAATTTTCTGAACTCCCTGCCTATGTTGATAAACAATACAAAATGAATTTAGTGAGAGTAACTGAGCAC
Organism: Papio anubis; assembly: GCF_008728515.1. Taxonomy (NCBI): domain Eukaryota; kingdom Metazoa; phylum Chordata; class Mammalia; order Primates; family Cercopithecidae; genus Papio; species Papio anubis. The sequence continues at coordinate 84,908,738 of NC_044980.1, read as the reverse complement.
TGATATGACAAGTTGATAGCAGGCCTACTGATATGATCTGCTTGTGGTCACTGATCTCAAATGTCTTTGTTCTATTCCAGATGAAAGACAGTGAAATGAAGAGTTAAGCAACATCAGCGCCTCTGGAAAGGACTTCAGTAGTTTGAGAGTTTGGAATTTGAGGTCTTTACATTGTGTCCGAACCCCTTATAATTTAAAATATAGAGGATATCAAAACTGAATTTAGGGTCATTTTGATCTAATAATTCTTGTTTCTCTGTTGCTAAAGGGTTCAACAATACTGAACCCCCAAATAAACTCCTAGTACAAACAATGTTGTTCTAGGAAGTATTTTAACTGCAAAAGTAAAAAGTTATGCAAAAATAACAACAATAAAGAAATAATGATCTTTTGTAAATTTTGACAAAGGGCCAGAGGTTAACATGTCATATGTAAGTTTAAAATATATATTATACAATAAGAAATTTAATGATAAAAATGCTATAAGGATTTGGATGAAGCAGGGTTCAAATCTCATTTGAGGAGTCAAGAAATTATTAGAGGAGGAAGCACTTCAGTGCCTTGTTTGTAGCAGGCAACAAACAAATACTAGCTGTAGGAATGGTATTAATGAGATCTTCTACATTAAGCATATAATATGATAGACATTTATTATTAAAGAATTTTTAATTACTTTTAAGATATATACCAGAATTTTAAATGTAGCTGATAAGATCCTTCATGGTCACGCTCCTGCCTACTTCCTTACCTTTATTTTGAATCATGTTCTTCAAATCAGCCACGACATCTGCTAATCTCTCAAAGCATAATATCATGTCCAAGCATAATATCATGTCCATACGTTACATAATGTTGTCCTATTATTCCTTTAGACCCAAGATAATCACACTAGATTTCCTCTGCGTATATCTGGATGCAAATTTGCTTAGGGTTTTTTACAACCCCTGATGATCAAGGAAGAGACAGGGAAGGCAACCCTCGTTGGTATGCAATAGCTGCACTTTGTAAGATTCTCAATATTGCATGAGGTGGAGAGGCATCTGGATTTGCCTTGGTATTATGTTTTTAAAAGTGGCAAAGGACAAGATACATGTTAACCACCTGCCCCTTCTTCCTTTTTCTTTGCAAATTCTCAGGGTTTTATATTGAGAGAATTTGGAGAAGACTGAATATGACTGCAAAGGGACTTTGAATGTTGCTTAAGTTTCCTCTCTGATTCTCACTTGCGTTTGGACAGCACTTGGGTGTCATTTCGGGATGAACTTTATTTCCATCCTGGTCTTTAAGCTTCTGAGAGTCAAATGGTGCAAGTCTCTATTACTTTGTCACCTTAGGGGACAACAGAGGGGTAAATTAAGAATTCAGCCAAAGATAGGAAGGGACAGCATTGTAGATGTGGAACCACTGGGGAGAAGCAAATTTGAATAAAAGGAATGAAAGGAATGCAACTCACTTTTTAAAGGTGAGTTTGGCATGAAGATTTGATGTATGCTAGGAAAAAATGAAAGAATGAAGATTTGATGTATGCTAGGAAAAAATGAAATGTTAAGAAAGGTTTAGACAAGGTCATGGGAATAGAGATTCTTATGTTTTGATGAAGTACTCACAAAGTCCATCTTGAGTTCAAACTCAGTTTATATCCCTTCGCCCTTCTCATCCCTGCCCTTCCCTGTTTTGAAAGACATACACAGGAATTGAATGACTTGACATATAACCACAAAACTGACTAGCACATGCCATCCCATTGGAGATGAAAGATATCACTGACAAGGTACCATAATGGGGTCAAATGACAGCCTTCATCAAGAAGGTATATTTTTCTTAAAAGTTTATTTCCCATCAGGTGACCACCTTCAAATAATCTCCAATTGCATTTACCATATGAGTAATGACCATTTATCTTAATATTCTATTGTCTCAGTGGTCTCCAACTCATTCTATTTTAAAAGTAATCTTGTCCACTTTCTACAACATAGTCCAATCCTTTCTTTAAAGCATGCAGGTATGGATCTAACTACCCGAAGAGAAAAATATTAGATAATATCCCCAGTGTGGATTCAGAAATACATTACGTTATAAGAAAATTGATGGATAATCTCTACCAATAAAGATCAAGTAACTCAGGAAGTCTTTTGGCTTTTATTTTACTGCTTTTTGTTAGGTCATGCTCATTCTTCACTGTGCACAGATTTATTTACCTAATAGTGTGCTTTTCATGCTTGAAATAACAGAATAGAAGTACTCCCAGCAGAAAAGTGACTGTGCAACAAGCCTCGTCTCTAGTAATAGCACAGTTGTGAAACTAGAAGCATTCCTTACTGACTGTAAATTGAATAATAGTGTCACTGTAGGAGTGACAGTTGAGTACTTTGGGATTGGAGAGACAAGAAAATCATTTTTAGCTCAAAATAATTGTGAATTGCTTGGTGAAAAATACCAATAAATATTTTTTCCTCTGAAAGATCTATATTTTCTTAATACTATACTCACGTCCTGTGTTAACAGATTTATGCTTAAGTGGTCAACATGATCATGAATCAAAAGTTTAGAATTTAAACTGTCATGTTGATTCCTGACACTTTTGTCTATCTTATCTCTTATCTCTTCCATTCTTAAGAAATCATTTTTTGGATAATAAACAATTAAACTATTTTTCTAGGTGTTCAGCTGTTTAGCTTTACTACATGTAAAAGTGAAAATCCATTTAGCATAAATATTTGCATTTATATAAAGATTTGGCCTTCTAGACTCTTACAGTCAAGAAAAATTAATTATTTTAGTCACTTCATGCAAAAATATTAAGATTATGGTGACCTTTATTCTATTGGAAATAGCAAAGCATTACAAGCATAAAAATTGATCCTAGAAACAACAAACTAGAAACTGATTAGAACTTACTTTTACAATGAGTGTTCAAACTAATGTGATTTCAAAAATAAAGAATAGGCATAATGAGTGACATTGATATTGAGAGATATTGGAGTGATAAGTAGAAAGACTTGATAATTGACTGGATCAGTAGGACAATATAAAAGAAAAGCCTACAATAATTATTGTTTCATTTCTGCTTATTTGGGTATAATGGTTATTTGGGGATAATAAGAGGCTATATCTGCTACTTTGTGTATCACTAACACAAAGATGAAATTTCAGGAAGGAAATGGTTTGATGATGAAAAGTATACATTCGTTTAGAACATGTGAAATTTGATATATTTCTGAAGAAACTATATAAAAATACCTTCAGCCCAGACCTTTCCTCTCAGTTCCAGATTCAAGATTCAAGTGCCTGTTTCACATTTCTTCTCAGCCGTCTAGAGTTAAAAGGAATGCCACATGAGCAAAACCTTACTCCTGTTCTCCTGGTTCTCTTCCATTGCTTCTAAATCAGAAATGACAATTCAGAAACCGGGTGGTAAGATTTAGCAAATAAATTTGAGTTATGTGATCTTTGGGAGACCAAGGCAGGTGGATCGCTTGAGCACAGGAGTTTGAGACCAGCCTGGGCAACACGGTGAAGCCCTATTTCTATAAAAAATACAAAAATTAGCTGAGCGTGATGTGGTGCAGCTGTAGTTCCAGCTACTTGGGAGGCTGAGGGATCCCAAGTGTGCGCACGCACGTGTGTGTGTGCACATGTGTGTGTGCGTGCACGTGTGTGTGTTATATCTTTCAAATATTGCATGGACATACACTAAAAATGTTACTGTTTATCTGAAATTCAAATTTCACTGGCATCTTTAATTTTATCTGACAACCCTCTTTGGAAGACTTAATCATTGAACCTCCTTTCTCTCACTGCCACTTCCAAATCAGTACATCACTATGGCTTAGCCTGCTGTGTGATGATCCTTTACCTAGACCACCTCAGTGGGTTTCTTCACTGTTCTCTACCTCTCTTGACTCCCCCAAGTATTTTCTCCAATCTGTACCTAGCACTACATTTTCAAAATGAGCGTCTGTCATACCACACCACTCCCCATATTGCTTAAAAATTTGCTCTTAGGATAAAGATAAAAATTATTTGTCACAGCTTACAAAGGACATTAAGCTCTGGCATCTCCTGACTAGCTTCATCTCACATGTGCTCCAGCCACACTGGCCTTTTTCAGATACAAACAAACTAGGACATGCTCGCTAATGACCTCTAAACCTGTGATTTTAATTGTCTGAAACACCTTATCTCTCCTCACCTAGTTAATTTCTACCAAAAGTGTTTACATCTCACTTTAAACCTGACTTCCAACAACAGCCTTCTCTAGGTCATGCTCTTACAACATACTTGCCCATACCCTTTATCACATATTTAATTTTATATTAATTTGTGTGATTATTTGAATTCTAGTTTTCCCATAAGAATTAAGGAACCATGATAGCAATGGCTATCTTGCTTTTCCTCATATTTTTGTCTCCAAAGTTAAGCCTGGTGAAGTATATGTAGCTACTACATGTAATGAATAGCATTGATTGATCAATGTCTAGTAGACATTTAGGAAAAGGAATTAACATTGGTCAGGTAGGCTAGGAAGAGATTTGAAATGGTTCATTCTTTAAGAGTCTAGGTAATTTATTTAAAAATAGCAAAAATAGAAAGAGGAAAGGTAAAAATTAACCATGAAGATTGTTTATACTCAGGAATCATGAAATTGGTTAAGAACTATGAAGGGAAAACAGAAAAAAATGATCATCCAAGTAAGGAAACAAAAGCTTCAAGTAGTGGTTGATTTGCATTTTTAAATACTTGGGAAAGGAAAAAGAAGAAAAAGAATGAAAACTGGTACTAACGTATCAATTAAGAGGTTATTCGTGATCTTGCATAGATAATTTTAAAAATAGTGGGATAAAAAGCAAACTGCAAAACAGTAAGGAGTAGAAGATGGCAATATAAGCAATGAGGAGTAGGCTCCTATTTTGAAGGATATGTCGTTTAAACTCTGAGTTGTTGAAATAGATTTCACTATGCACAACCTGTAGACATGATCCTGTAATACCATCAGATCTATAAATGAAAACATTTGTAACTACAAATTTCCACACGTAGGGATAAAGAAAATATTGAACAGTTATTTAATATATCCTGTGTGTGCCAATTTATATTCAGACATTTTTCTATAGAACAGTAAAATCTTTCTGCTGTCAGCACATAGCCAAGGCACAAGCTCATTCTCCTTCTACCCAACTAAATCTTTCTTTCTTGTTTTTTTTTTTTTTTTTTAATTTTTTGAGACAAGGTTTCACTCTCTCACCCAGGCTGGATCTCGTCTCGTATGATCTCATCTCACCGCAACCTCTGCTTCCCGGGTTCAAGCTATTCTGCCTCAGCCTCCCAAGTAGCTGGAACTACAGCTGCACCACATCACACCTAGCTAATTTTTGTATTTTTTATAGAAATAGGGTTTCACCGTGTTGCCCAGGCTGGTCTCAAACTCCTGTGCTCAAGCAATCCACCTGCCTTGGTCCCCCAAAGTGGTGGGATTACAGGCGTGAGCCACCGCGCCTGGCCCTAAACCTATTTTTTTTTTTTTTAATGGAAAGCGCTCTTCAACTGTTACACAATTACAGGAAAACATATTGGACAAAAATAACTTTCATTAAAATGGGTCCAAAAATTCTTGTACAATAAGAAAGATTGGGATGAATGATTTTTAATCATTTAAAAAGCATACTTGATAAAGAAAAAAAATTGCAAAATCCTTATGTATCTAACCTGGAGTATGTGTCATAATATCAAGCAAAATATGTGCACCATTCATGTACTTAGTGTGATTATGCCCCATTATGGTTTTTGAAGAGCCATGATACTTATTAGCTTTTTTTAATCATTTTTTCATGAAGTATTATTTTCCTTTTGCTGTTTTACCAAATGCAACATCTGAGTTAAATAGATTAAAACGGGGGGTTGGTGAGAACAAAAATAAAAAATAAAAAGTGTTAAGTGATCATATGTTAGCAATAGTGCTATCTTGAGACACCATTTCTTACTATAATTTCTTTGAGGGAGATCCTTTGTGTACCTCGATGGTTTTCAACTGCTATTTAATGCTACCTTTGGAATGGTTAAGGAGGGGACACTGTAGAGACAGCTCTGCCTCTCTTTTAAAGGGATCCACACTTTACTAAAAGCCAAATGGCATTAAATGTCCAAGGATGACAAAGTTGTGGACACTATTGAAAAAATGTTCACTTTGCGATAGTTTCTCAAGCTTCCCTCAAAGTGAACCAGAAATGAAAATTCAGCACTACACCATTTATCCCTTTACATATTGTTATGTGAATGAAGAATTATTGCAGAGAAAAGCATCTTTACTTTTACTGCTATTGCCATATGCCTTCTGTGAGAAAATATATCTTTCATTATACTACTGTAAATTGGTGTTTTAAGATGTGCTTTTAAAAAAACTGTATTATGCTTTGAAAGTACATAATAACCATGTTAAACAACTTTATTTTTTGAAGAAATGGTGCATTTTGTGTTACCTACTGTAATCATTTTGTATTTAACATGAATTGAACAGACACTCTCCTTCAGATGAACTTTCTGGTGACAAACTTTGAAATTGATAGATTAAAGCTGATTTGGGGTTGTCAAAATACTGTATAGCTATCTGCACAAAATATGCATAAAATTTTACAGATGGTGGACTGCTGGCTTACATGGCAGCTATGTTAGTATATCCTCTGCCAGTTAAATTAATGGTGTCACAATCTATCTTCCATGGCAGGTGTAAATGACTTTTAGCACATCAATAACTAGTTTACAATGATGTCCCTTCACTACTTAAGATTTGCCACTGATTTTTTGTTTTGTGCAAAACAGCACACATATTATGTCCACATTTTGTTGTAGAATATTTAAAAATAAACCCAACATTTACAGACTTGTAAACAATCTATAAAAATATCAGACCTAGTCGATTATCAAATTGTCTTCTAGTTATTCCACCTGATAATAGGGATTCCAAGTTACTAACTTGCATCTTACATGGATTGGCATTGAAAGTGAACTTTTAAGGAGACTCTAATATGTAAATGAACCTATGTAAAAAATATTCCTAAAATAGCTGGTATTATAATCTGGACAGTTCAATGATTTGGAAGTTATTCTTCAATGAATATTAAATTAACTGAACAACTCCTCATAGCTGAAATACCCTTTAGTAAAGGCTACTGATTTCATGATCACCATCAACATCGCTATTATTATTCATAACACCTTAAATTTGTATAACACTTTACAATCTGAAAAGTATTTTTACATATAAAGTAATCCCTCTCCAATTTTAGTTCTTATTATATGAATTTCAAATATATGCAAATATATTTCTATATATTTTTTGCAACTACTAGAATATCAGTTCCACTCACTTCTATTGAAGATCATTTTGAAAACGGAAACTGGGTGTTGGGAACCTCAAAAGGAAGTTAAAGTGGGTTGTCTTGAAATAGAGATTCTTACAATAGAATCTTTGAAAAGATAAAGAGAGAAAAGGAAAAAATATTCAAATCAGAAAACCACATTCAGATGAGAAAGGAAATGGATTGATGACAAATGCTTTGACAGGAAGTTATTTGGGTGCAATTGCAAAAAATATGTAACCAGGCTACAAAGGACACAGTCTGTGAAATACCTACTCAGTGATATTGAGGAGGGCACATAAAGTAATGCGAGCCATTCTGTAGCTTAAGCATCCAAGTCACTCTGCGTTTTATAGTCCACTTTCAGAAGTGGGAGTTGTGAATCAACAAATTTAAGTTATAAAAACACAAAAATATCAAGTATTTGGTGGAAGGCATAGATATAGTAGAGACTTTTTAAAAGTTACCCAGTGTGCTTATTATGTAAAAAATGAAAAACTGATTATGAACATCTTTAGACTGTAGAGAAGAATCCTAAAAGTTTCTAGAAAGTGCAAAAAGATTGATGGAAATGGTATGGTACTCATTATTACTACTTTAAAATGTGTAAGATGTCATTGGTATTTTTATATTGATAGCTTAATCTCATGTGCTGGCTTTATGTTTGTTTCTGAAGAAATATTGATTGTATCTATAACTCCAAACCTCAGTCCACAATTCTATTTTATTTTGCTTTCCAATTGTTAATTTAAAACTACTGAGAAGATTTTGTTAAGATTCATCGTCATCTTTTCAGTATAAGTTTAGCTTCTCATGTTTTTCTCTGATTTTCACATTATAAATGGGAAAAAATACAATAAAAATAAGAAATTAAACTAGGAAACCTACATTCAAATTTGATCCCCAGTAGGTAGGAATTCTATATCCCCAACAATAGTTCTGTAGTAGACTCTGACATCAGTGGTGCCAGATGACTTAGACCTCTAGATATTCACATCCTTGTGTGGTCTCTTCTCACACTGACTCTGGGTTCGGTCATGTGACTTGCTTTGACCAATGAGACATTGGTAAGAATGAAGCAAACAGGCTTGTTAAAACATTTGCACATTGGGCTGGGCGCGGTGGCTCAAGCCTGTAATCCCAGCACTTTGGGAGGCCGAGACGGGTGGATCACGAGGTCAGGAGATCGAGACCATCCTGGCTAACATGGTGAAACCCCGTCTCTACTAAAAAATAACAAAAAACTAGCCGGGCTATGTGGCGGATGCCTGTAGTCCCAGCTACTCGGGAGGCTGAGGCAGGAGAATGGCGTGAACCCGGGAGGCGGAGCTTGCAGTGAGCTGAGATCCGGCCACTGCACTCCAGCCTGGGCGACAGAGCAAGACTCCGTCTCAAAAAAAAAAAAAAAAAAAAACAAAAAAAACATTTGCACATTGAAGATTTGCTCCTTAGAAGATTTATTCTTGGAACCAAGAAACCACCACCTTTTGAGTTAGCCAAAGCTGGACACATAGAGTAGCTACATGGAGGAAACCCTAGAAATTAAATCAGTATTTGCAGCCGATGACCCACACATATTGCCCCATTCAAGCTGTCCCAGCTACTCCTTAGTCTTTCATGAAATCCCAATCAAAGATCTTGACACTGTGGAACACAACTGGGAGCAAATAAGATACTGTTTGTATTAAGCCACTGAGTTTAGGGTGGTTTGTTATGCAGCCATAGAGACTTTTAACAGTACTTGGTGAGTTTTGAAATGTAGATGATGATACAATAAAATATCAGTAATTGTAGAGGATAAATATTGACAAAAGTCTTAAAAATGGCCTCCAATTACACATCGCTTTTTAATGTCAATTGCACTTACTAAAGCATAGTTTTAGTGTAGCTTAAAAACAATAAAAATTATACCTCGGCTACATTAATTGGCATAAACATTATGCATTCTTTGATGTATTTTAATTTATGGGAAGAGTAGATCTTAAGAATTCTAATGCTTACATGTCCTAATTCTTGTCAAGAACATCCTAAAGGAAACGTACGAGGTTTAAATTTTAGTATGAAGAATGTTTGAAAAAAAAGAATTATATTTCATGACAATTCCATTAAATCTTTAGACATAAAAAACTGTTTTCCCTTTGTAGAACAAACATATTTATTCAACGTTATTCAGTTACTTATTAAATTTTGGTAGCCTATGTTGTCAAAGATATACTTCATATATGATTCAAGAGCAAATATTCCTGCAAGATTATAAAAAAAATTAATTCAGTATATTTGATCACATTTCCTTTTTTTTTTTTTTTTTCCTTTTTTTATCATTATACTTTAAGTTCTGGAATGCATGTGCAGAACGTGCAGGCTTGTTACATAGGTATACATGTGCCATGGTGGTTTGCTGCACTTATCAACCTATCATCTGCATTAGGTGTTTCTCCTAATGCTATCCCTCTCCTAGCCCCCCACCCTCTGACAGGCTCCAGTGTCTGATGTTCCCCTCCCTGTGTCCATGTGTTCTCACTGTTGAACTGCCACTATGAGTGAGAACATGCAGTGTTTGGTTTTCTGTTCCTGTGTTAGTTTGCTGAGAATGATGGTTTCCAGCTTCATCCATGTCCCTGCAAAGAACATGAACGCGTCCTGTTTTATGGCTGCATAGTATTCAACGGCGTTTATGTACCACATTTTCTTTATCCAATCTATCACTGATGGGCATTTAGGTTGGTTCCAAGTCTTTGCTATTGTAAACAGTGCTGCAATAAACATATGTGTGCATGTGTCTTTATAGTAGAATGATTTATAATCCTTTGGGTATATACTCAGTAATGGGATTGCTGGGTCAAATGGCATTTCTGTTTCTAGATCCTTGAGGACTCACCACTGTCTTCCACAATGGTTAAACTAATTTACACTCCCACCAACAGTGTAAAAGCATTCCTATTTCTCCACACCCTGTCCAGCATCTGTTGTTTCCTGACTTTTTAATGATCACCATTCTAACTGGCGTAAGATGTCATCTCATTGTGGATTTGATTTGTATTTCTCTAATGACCAGTGATAATGAGCCTTTTTTCATATGTTTGTAGGCCACATAAATGTCTTCTTTTGAGAAGTATTCATATCCTTCACCTACTTTTTGATGGGGTTGTTTTTTTTTTTTTTTTCTTGTAAATTTGTTTAAATTTCCTGTAAATTCTGGATATTAACCCTTTTTCAGATGGATAGATTGCAAAAATTTTCTCCCATGCTGTAGGTTGCCTGTTCACTCTGATGATAGTTTATTTTATTAGTGTTAATTTCTTCTATGGGGGGAAATTTGTTTCTAAATCCTTATAATGCAGCTAATATATTTTGACATGCATAAAAAGAAAAAAAGTCATAGATCACTAATACTCTACCTATAATTGCCATATTTTTTTGTAATGCAGAGGATAAAAATTGGGTGGGGTAAACTTATTATTTAAGAGAAAGAAATATCAGTGATGACCTAAGAATAAAAGAAAATCTGTAAGATTTATTGATGCTTTATAATTTCCTGAACCTATGAAAATGATACAGAATTTAGTTGTGGATTTGATGAAGAACGTATTTTTCGTACACCTCCTCCTGCCCCTCAGAAAACTTGGGAATTTGTCATTCTTATTTCTCGTTCGTTTACATTTGTTTTATGTTATTTATAATGCTTTGGGGAAAGCTGTGACTTTTGACAGTTGAAAATGAACCAAGAGAGAGAGAGAAGAGGCTGCTGAATTTAGAAATATGAATTTAATCCAACATAAACAGAAGTAACATTCAAATTCACATAATTTCACAGTAAAATTTTGCACATTGGAGGTGCTACCTATCAACGATCATCTGCATTCATCAGGACATGTCTCATGACAGGTAAAAGGAGTATATTACTAGCAATCTCATCAATTGAAATTAAAACCAATTCATAAATAATGTAGCTTATTTTTTACAAAAGCTAAAGAAGCTGCTAACTTACAGTAGAAAAGAGGTTTTGGATATTGCCAATACTTTATTTACTTCAGTTAATATTGCTAGAACTGAGGACTCAGGGATGTGCTGCACAAATCATTAATACTACATCAGCATCCCATTGATATGAGGACAACACAGTAAGTGACAACTTGTCAATGCAATCACCGTGTTTTTCTTCAACATCACTACTCATCACTCTGGCAGAATCAATAATGGTTGATCCACAATCATCATTAAAACTAAAGAACTAATAAAGTGAACTCAGCCACACCAATTTATATAATTTGGACCAGCTTCTATATTTCATACTTTAAAAGTGATTTCCTCTTTATTTTGTTTAATATTTTACATGATGATATAATACATAAAGATACGTACTTATTGGAGCAATGTTCACTTTACATTAAACTTCTAAATTATCAAGTGAATATGTTCACCTGAATACAATTTTTCCATTCCTTGTTGTTACTTGACCTTGATATTTTTTAAAGAATATTTATATCACATAGTTTTTAAAGACTTAAAACTAATCAAAAATGTCTAATGTTTTTGTTATTCATTAAATTTATAAAACAAATTAGTGATATATAAGCTTCTGACATAATGAACTCTATAAGCCTTTCTTGTAAATCAATATATATTCTAACATAAAGGTCTTTTTTTGTTATTGTTTTCTTACATGACCCTGTGAAAAATTGAATGCCTCTATAAATATAAACATGAACATAAATAAATACAGTTATATATATATGCATGTGTGTATGTGTGTGTGTGTGTGTGTACATTGGACATTTTGAGTTAATCGCTGGGAATACTAGGAATCTCTTATTACTTGTGCACTAAGGGCAATGATAAGAGTGTTGCGAGAGAGTGAAAGGGCCAGAAAGAGATATTACCGGGGGAAACTAGCAAAGTCTAGCAGCTATGCGTTAATTCAGAATTGGGGGAGGGGGAGTTAGCAAGTAAAGACATGGAAATACTGTGAATGTAGTGAAACATTGTCTCTAGGGTAAGACAGGAAGAGAAATGGCCATAAAAATTTAAAGGGCACTAGAAATGTACTCAGATGCCAAAGGGAATCTGTGGAAGAATTTATTGGATTCTCTGCATGAGAAATTTAAAGTTCAAATACAGCATCTCTGGGTTTATTGACTGATTTGTTAAGTGAATAAGAGATGCCTTTTGTGTTTTTTTCTATAGACAAACAAATGTATCACATATTTAGGAACAAATAGAAGGCTGTATACCCCCATATAAAGCTGATACATTTATGATAGATTCAGACACAGAGGCCTTTTAATTTGAACACATTACATAAAATACAATTTCTGTAGAATTTGTGGTGGCTGACTTACTAATACTATTTAAGAAATAAAATACTAATATTTTATTCAGTTACATATATTTCTGAACTACTTACCTCAGGTATAGAATAACCTATCATATGACATGATGCTTGTCAAAGCAAAACTTGCACTAGACAAAGTTAAACAGGCAAGGCAGACTTTATTCAAGACTACTGGAATACAGAAGACAGACCAGAACTCAGCCTGACCTTGATGCCATTGAAGCAAAGAGCTGAAGTTTTCAAGACTTTAACAGCTAGAGTGGGGGGTGGGAGGGGAGCACAGGCTACCTATGTGTGATTACTGGCCTTACCCAGAGGAAAAGCAAACTTTCTCACATATTCATGCAGGAGATAGTTTTACAACTTACAGCAAAATGTCCACTGAAATTAGGCTCCTATCCTTCTGGAGAAACTGGGGAGATAGGGATGCTATCTTCCTTGCTGAATACATTCCAAGGGATGGCTCCCAAGTCATTGAGAATGACATTCCTAGGCTATAAAACTGGCAAGAGGCTTTCTAAAAGATTTACACCTCAAATAAACAGAGAAAGAATTTACAGTGATAAGTTTTCTTAAGTAAATACTTCAAGAAAATGGAGGTCTGAGTGAGGCAGAAGCCTGTCTAAAATTTAATTACGCTGAGGGGTGTGTTAATGCCATCTTTTTCATGTCACAAAACTATTTTTTTATGTTTAAATGATGGCTTGCTACGCATTTCTATTCCTTTTTCATTTTATATTGATTCCCACATTAATTCTTAATATTTGAATGTATAATTTTTTTTAAATTATGAGTAAAAACACAATCTTCTCTCAGAATAAAGGTCTATAATTTCCGGATTTTGTCATATCTTTTATGAATCTATTATCATGAGAGAATTTTAATGGCATAATCATTTTCTACTAAAGTTTTGCTAGAAAAACAAACATATAAAGCAAATCAACCAATCCTGGTTCCTAAACACTCAGAAGAGATGTAACTTTAGTGTGTGTGCATGTGGTATCTGCTTCTCAAAAGTCCCAGCAATGTACTTGGAGAACTAATTTGAGTATCTTAACATAAGATAAACTGACAGTAAAACCTTTTAGAAAACGTAATATAAAAAAAGTATAAAAGAAGATTAGAATAACTCTTTTTTTTCCTTTTGAAGTTTCTAGCTAGGCATAATACAATTTTTGTATCACAGAAAAGTACCTCACAAAAACTTTTTAAAACTGAAGACTATATTAAAAAGAAGTTGAAACCTTGTGATTATAAAAATTACTGTCAATTACAAAATACACTATACTATATGTTAGCAGAATTCAAGTTTGTTAGTTGGCCTTGTTAGCTCCTGGCTTTTCATATCTAAGAAGGTAGGGTAGAGGATAAAAAGAGTCTGGGATATCAGAGTGGAATGTGGGAATGGGGTCAGGAGCTTTTCAGTCTACAAGGTGCTCCCTGCCACCAGCAATTCCCATATACCTTTGTTAGAACATTCCTCTCTTGGGTTCTTTTGAAAATTATTATATATGATGAGAGGCATTACTAAAGTCATGCTTTGTGTATAAATCTTTCAGAGACATGACAGGGAGTGGACACTGAAAAACAGTATTATAAAACAGTACGTGGCACAGAGTAGGCCTTCGATAATTACTTGCTGCATGGATGAGTAGTCTCATATGACAAATTCTAAAGAAATTTAATATAGGTGAGAATTGCCAATCTTATTTCTTTTAAACTCAGTAAATATTTTTGAACATTTAGTAAGTTCCTGTCATTCTTACGCATGATACAAAATCTCTCAACTTATGAGAGAAAACTTAAGTTGAAGAGACTAAATTGGTCTTCAAAGTGTTATTTAAGAAAACTGGAGTGTCTCCTCCCCACCTTGTATAACGGGATGAATTCAAAGTGTTCCATTCTGCTTGGGAGACAAAGAGAGTCAGATTGCACTGCAAATCACTGACACCTATTCTGAGTGACACAAAGTTCTTCTCAGCTTATATAGCAGCCTATTTGTATAAACTGGCTTAGAAGTTACTAAAATACATACTCTATTGTGAAGTAATGTTGAGTTATTTTTTTCAAGGAGTAGGGTCAAAGTCATATTAATGAAAGGGATGTGCCTTCTTCATGAGACCAGGCTATGTTGAGTCTTATGGTAAGTGTTCTTGCTTTCAAGTTACTCTTGCAGAAATTTTCCAGGGCTGCTCTAGACTACGCACATTGTATCTTACCACTGACAGAATCCAAGTTCATAAAAAAGGAGAGGAAAAGCCTGTGACTGAAGTCTAGGAAAAGTGGAGAACACAAGAAATACTGATATATTTTGGACACAGAAAGGTCCTTAATGAATCAAATATTAAAGGTTAGAGAGAGCCTTAGAAGAGAATGGGGTGTGTATGTGTGTGCACACGTGTGCACTTGTGGTGTGTGGAGAGGCAGGGCAGGGAAATTTGATAAGCACTGATGAAGATCTGGAAGAGAAACATTACATAGAGAAGGCCTAAAGCTATGAGCCCCGCTCCTCTTTTTGGTACAAGAGCATGAATTAGGTCATGACACAAATCTTGACCTTTTATTTTTCCTTTTGGTCACTCTGCAATATACACCTATTAGGATTCAATTTGAGTTCAGTTGAAAGAAAGAGAAAGTTGGGAAAGTAGTACCTGCTTCCTAACCACTCTGAGTAGCACCGTTTCCCCAGCGTGTATCCCTAGTAGAAACTTGATATTGAATAAATAAAAGAGAATCTCCATATCTGTCCTCAGTATCTTACAGAAAGCCCAAGAATAAAGGAAATCCTTTGCTTCTGCCAGAGGCGTGTAAACCAGAGCAACTCCATCTTAAATGGGAGCTGGGTAAAATTAGGCTGAAACCTACTGGGCTGCATTCCCAGATGGTTAATTCATTCTAGGTCACAGGATGAGATAAGAGGTCAAAACACAAAATACAGGTCATAAAGACCTTGCTGATTAAACAGTTTACAGTAACAGAGCTGGCCAAAACCCACCAAAACCAAAATGGCCATGAGAGTGACCTCTGGCCGACCTCACTGCTACACTCCCACCAGAGCCATGACAGTTTATAAATGCCATGGCAACATCAGGAAGCTACCCTATATGGTCTAAAAAGGGGAGGCATACACCCCTTGTTTAGCATATTATCAACAAATAACTGTAAAAATTAGCAACCAGCAGCCCTCTGGGTTGTTCTGTGTATGGAGTAGCCATTCTTTTATTCCTTTACTTTCTTAATACATTTGCTTTCACTTTGCACTGCAGACTTGCCCTGAATTCTTTCTTGTGCTGGATCTAAGAATCCTTTCTTGGGGTCCGGATGGGGACCACTGTCCAGGAACACTACCAATAGTGAAAGAGAAATGAAGGAGGAGTTACCAAGAAGACTATAAGCTGATAGTACTCCTAGTTATAAGTGCCTAACCAGCCTCCAACCTGGCAACATTTGACAGTTTTCTTTTCCTTTTTTTCTCTATTGTTTCTATATACCAGTTCTTTTCCCATCTTCTCATATAGCAGTATAATCTCTAGTCACTTCTAGCTGTTGATATGATTTAGACAAAAGATAAAAAATGAATCATCCACAGTTCTGGCCTTCCTAGTGGTTACTTATATTCCCCAAAGAACTTGTTAACACAAAAGGATTGAGTTGCCAAGTGGATGAAAATATGAGCAAGAAATATATGCTCTTCCTCCTCGTATTCTTTTTTTCTTATCCCCACCACCCATCTCGTAGCTAACTGAAGTAAGCTCAGCAGGGATTTAACATGCTTCTTAGCAGCTCCTAGCTATAGCAACTCTTCTTTATGTACCCAAATGTCTCATCACAAGGAATATGGAACTTCTATAAGGAAAGTGTATAGATGAGAACTCTTACAGAGTTATTCAGAATTACATAATATAAAAGATAACACAAAATTATTTTGAATGCATGTAAAGGTATATATTTGAAGTAAGGAGAAATAAAAACTAAAATATCAGATAATAAACAAATACATCCTTTCAATGGTTCAAAAGGGTAGGGATTGAGAAATTTAAAAATTCTTCCTTGAAACATGTTAACAATAGTGTATATGAAAGCACACTGTAAGCCATAAAACATTATACTGACTTTACCATTATCTATTTTGATCTCTCCAAAGCTATAACTTTCTTCTTTATTTTTATTTTGTTTCCATGAACAGTTCTTTGCTCAACTATTCATTCTATATTAATGCCTCTTAATTATCTATCCCTAGTCTGAGAGATACCTGAAGTATCAAGAAGCAGCTGCACATTTGAACCAGTTGAGAAATTAAACTTTTTAGTAAGAAAATCAGTAACAAAAAAGATTCATTTTAGTCTTCTGTCAGTTAGTATACAGCATCTGTATAACTTTTTCTAGAAATCTTTATAGTACTTTATCATGAAGTTCATTAAACAGTTTTACATTACAGACATAACCTTATTTTATTACACTTCAGTATATTGTGTTTTCCAGATATTACAGTTTTTACAGATTAAAGGTTTGTGGCAACCCTGAATTGAGTAAGTCTGTTGGCACCATTTTTCCAACAGCACGTGCTCATTTCATGTATTTGCAACACAGGTTGGTAATTTCCAAGCTATTTCAAACTTTTTCGTTATACTTATATCATTATGGTGATCTATGATCAGTGATCTTTGATGTTACTATTATAAGTGTGCTGGGCTGCTACGAACCATGTCCATATAAGATGGTGGAGTTAATAAATGTTCTAAATGTTCTGACCGCTCTACCCACCGGACTTCCCCTCATCTCTCTCTCCCTCATCAGACCTCCCTATTCCCTGAGACAAAACAATATTACA